>NC_080026.1:63645561-63948591 GCF_030020395.1 Manis pentadactyla
ACTTTCTTTGTTTTGAAGACTATTTTGTCTGATAGAAGTACTGCAACACCTGCTTTTTTCTCCCTATTGTTTGCATGAAATATCTTCTTCCATCCCTTGACTTTTAATCTGTGTATGTCTTTGGGTTTGAGATGAGTCTCTTGTAAGCAGCATATAGATGGGTCTTGCTTTTTTATCCATTCTATTACTCTGTGTCTTTTGATTGGTGCATTCAGTCCATTTACATTTAGGGTAATATTTGGTAGATATGTACTTATTGCCATTGCAGGCTTTGGATTTGTGGTTACCAAAGGTTCAAGGGTAGCTTCTTTACTATCTAACCGTCTAACTTTAACTCACTTATTACACTATTATAAAAACTGTCTGAGGATTCTTTATTTCTCTTCTTTCTCTTTCTTCCTCCTGCACTCTTTATATGTTAGGTGTTTTATTCTGTACTCTTTTGCGTTTCCCTTGACTGCTTTTATGGATAGCTGATTTTATTTTTTGCCTTTAGTTAATATTTGATTGGTCTGCTTTCTTTGCTGTGATTTTGTTTTCCATGGTAACATCTATTTAGCCTTAGGAGTCCTTCCATCTAGAGCAGTTCCTTTAAAATAGACTGTAGAGGTGGCATGTGTGTAAGCTGGGAGAACAAAGTCCCTTCCTGCTTTCTTTTCCCCTTTCCTTTTTCCACTGCCTGTGCTGGTTAGCCGTACACAGGGAGCAGTCTCTGGGTTAGTCCCCTGAGCTGCCGTGGGCAGTGCGGCCCTCTGGTTGGTTTAGAGCACTTGCGGGGGTCGCAGGTGAGTGGTGTGTGTTCTCCTGTGAGAACGGTGCCCTTTTGTGCCTTTCGGACTTTGTACCGGCTTCCTGTGTGCTGTGCAGCTGTGTGCTGGAGGCAGCCTGTGGTCCTGGCTCAGTTAGCTGCGTGCTGGGAGAAGACTCTGAGTGGTTTCTGTAGGCGGGGCTGCTTCCTGGCTGGTCCGCAGCAGTGGTGGTTCAGCTGGTTTGCTTGCAGTGCCGGCTTGGGGGGAATGAATGGCAGGCCACTTTTTGCCGTGAGTGGATTTGGAGCTGCATTGCCACCCAGGGTGTTAGGGTGCCTGAAGTTCCTTAAAATTCCCAGCCTGCTTGGCTGAGTGTGCCAGGACAATTTTGTCCACCTGTTAAACCCTTGTCCATTTAAGACTTTATCCTAGGGGAGCTGGCTGTGGAGACTTGTTCGCAGTCTCAGTCTCTGATTTTACTTTTCCATTTCTCTAATTTCCAGTACACCATGCGATGTGTGTCTGTGTTCCTGGTAGAGATTGATAGGGCTGGGACTGTGCTTCCACTCCCTCCCCACTCTGATTCTTTTCCTCCCACCAGTGAGCTGGGGTCCTGGGAGTGCTGGGTCATAGCTTTGTATCTTACCCTTTTCATGAGATGCCGAGTTCTCCCAGCTGTAGATATAGCCTGGCTGTTGTACTATGTCTTCTGGTCTCTCTTTTAGGAATAGTTGTATCTGCTGTATTTTAAAAATAAATATTGTTTTGGGAGGAGATTTCCGCCGCCCTACTCACTCCGCCATCTTGAAATATCCTCTGTATTTAGTCTTTTAGGGAAATACAAGTCAAACTTATGAACCACTCTGTCCACAGGAGTGGTTAAAATTGAAAAGACTGACAATATGAAGTGCTGATGAAGATGTAGAGCAATTGGAACTTACGTAAATTGCTAGTAGGAGTGCCTTCTGATCCATGTACTTTGGCAAACAGTTTGCCAGTTTCCTATTAACTTAAACATATACTTTCTGTATGATCCTATGATCCAGCAGTTTTACCCTTGGTTATAAAATAAAAAGTTTGGTCATAAGCTCCCCATGTTCAGAGATCAAAACTGGAAATAACCCAAATGTCTTATAAATAATTATACAATAGAATACTACTCAGCATCAAAAAGGGAATGATAATGTCACAGCATCAAAAAAAATGCTGAGCAAAAGAAGCCAGACACAAGAGAACACCTACTGCATAGTTACTCACATTGATCCTAAAGCCAATAAAACTAATCTGTAATAAAGCAGATTAGCGATTGCCTGGGGACAGAAGTAGATAAAATTGACTGCAGAGGGGTGAGAGGGAACTTTTTGCAGTGATGGAAATGTTCTGTCTGAATTTTGATTGGTAGTGTTTATACTGCATACATGTTTGTCAAAACTTGTCCAATGTTACACTTTAAAATAGGTGCATTTTATTCTGTCTAAATCGTATTTCAGTACAGTTGATTTATAAAAATATGTGTCTAAATGACATTTATGGAAAAAGCATATGTATGTGTGTTTTATGTAAACTACTTAAATGTACATACACACATGCATAGGAAATGTCTACGAGGATGTTTGGCAGATGGTTACTGATTATTTCTAGATGGTGGGATTTTCAGTGATTTAGAACAGTGATTGAACTTTTATATGTTATTTGTATTATTTTTTCCAATGAACATGTCTTGACAAAAAAAATTAAGTGTTTTTGTTTTTTGGTCATGTACACATTTTCTTCCTAAATGTTTTCATCTTTTAAATATTGAGTAAACATTGTACTAGTTATAAACTTAGAATTTAAATACTGTTACTCTGTAATCACCACCAGTTGGGAGCAAAACTTTACATTACCTTTGATGCCTTGGCCCCCCTTTCTCACCCCATCCTCTTGCCTCCCCACAGATGTAACTACTACCCTAAAATTTGTTTATTGTGCCTATTTCCTTGTTTTTTGAACTTAATTAGAATCATACTGTGTGTATTCTTTTATTATTTGCTTTTTTATCTCACATAATGAGACTTGAGAGTCATCCATGATTTTATGGTTCATTGTCATTTCATTGCTCTGCTTTGTTACATTATGTGAATATTCCACAGTTTGACCTTGTACTTTTAATAAATGAATTGGGTTGTTAATTTTCTTTTTCTGTTATGAGCAGTGGTTATATGAACATTTTGTGCATATCTTCTGGGGCACACAGGCAAGACTCTGGGTATATAATTAGGTGTATAGCTGCTGGGTTATAGGGTAATGCATTTCAACTTTCTAGAAGTATGTTTTCTGTTGTTCTGTAACAAATTACCACAAACTTAGAGGCTTAAAACAACACATATATGTTATCTCATAGCTTTATAGTTCAGAAGTTTGGTAGTCTTGCTTGGCTTATGTGCTCTGGGTTGTACAAGGCTGAAATGAAGTTGGGCACATACATTTATAACTCATTTAGCTCTTGCCCTGTTAGTGGATACTTAGTGTGCTTTGATTTTTCTCTTAAAAGTGTTGCAATGACCATTCTTGTATATATGTCTTGGAACATTATAGGAGTATAAGTTCTGAAAGTGGAGTTCTCTGGTCAAAGGGAGTTAAATTGGGTAGTGGCAGTTGTTGCCCCACTTTTTATTTCAATCTACATGTCCTCTACTAATGTTTAGGTATCATTTTTCCATTCCTTTGCCCATGTTATCTGCTACTGATCTCTCTGTTTTTCTGCATTGTAAAATTAATATTTACATTTTTATCAAAATACTTAGATATTGTTTAAAAAGACTGAACATAAAGGCTTATAATGAAAAACAAAGTCAACTTCTGTTTTCTTCTCACTTTCCTCCATAATTCTGAATTTAATGCTTGTACCACTGTTACTGATTTATCATCTGTAGATATTATACATTGCCTTCCTGTTGTGAGAATTTGGGCATCTTAAACTCTTCACTTACCTTTTCTTCATTCCGACTATAGTTGTAGCCCTATTTTTATTGAAGTCAGTGATTGGTATTTAGTCAGTGATCACTTTGTTCAGTTATAGAACCAAGTAGTAGTCTGTGACTACATTTCTTTTTTTTTTTTTAATTAAGGTATCATTGATATACACTTACGAAGGTTTCACATGAAAAACATTGTGGTTACTACGTTCACCCATATTATCAAGTCCCCCCATACCCCATTGCAGTCACTGTCCATCAGTGTAGTAAGATGCCACTGAGTGTGACTAGAATTTTTATGTCTCATTTTAAAGTTAGATTACATCACTTTTTCACCTATATAACTTTTCATATACAGATTCTTAATTTTTGTCAGATACTGTCATATCCTCTACAGTATCATATTTCCTATAAAACTTTACTTTCTGGAGGTGTTCCTTCCTAGAGCCATCCATCATCCTGCATTAATGTGAACCTGAATTCTGTAGGCTTGCTGCTCTCGGTGTGTGGGAGACCTTTTCTCTGAGCCGTGCAGTTCTCCAGGGAACCATCTGTTCTCACCCTGTGTATTAGTCTTGGTAGTTTAGGCTCTTTCTCCTTAAAGTGTATTCCATAGACCAGCCATATTGGTATCATTTTAGTCCTTGTTAGAAATGTAGACTCTCAGGCCACACCCCAGACCTACTGCATCAGAACAAGGTGATTTATGTGAACCAAAAATTTTGAAAGCACTGTGTTGTTCTATGCTGTGGTAACAACAGCAATAGCAGTAACCAAATACTTCTTGTTGTCACACAAAATCTACCAAAAGTTGGATATAACCTCTCCATCTGTAGCTATACCATGTGGCCTCCAAAATGGCAGTGGGAGAAAGAGCCAAGTGGAGGATCTTGAATGTTTTTATAGGCCAGGCCTGGGTGGGAAACATTACTCTCCCCATATTGTATTGGCCATGAATCAGTCACATGGCCTCTAACGTAATTACAAGAGAGACTGGCAAATGCAGGCTTTTGGTTTTCCCAGGATCAGGAAACTGTGCAGTGGGTAAATAGCATTGAGTCTGCCTCAGCTGGCCATTCTGGTCCCCAGACGATTTCATTCTTCTTCCCACAAATGGAGCTCATTAACTGCCCACCCTGCCCCCATCCAACAAGTCATTGCTTTCACTTAAAATATCGGAATCTCTGATGCTTGGCTGTCTGTCATGTCCACATCAGCCTTTCTTGTTCAAGTGAACTAAGAAGACACGTTCTCTTCCCCATAAAGTTTAATAAGAACACAACATGGTGAATAAACAATCCCATTGGGAACATGAACCATAGAGACACACAAGCCACTCTTGTGTAGCAGTTCTTTAATCCTATGGACAGACATTGTAAAGGAAGGTTCCCATCCTTCGAAGGGAAGGATGTTTCTTTGATTGGACTGATGTTCTCTGGGAGAAACTCTCACATCCTTTTTTAGTCCATGGCCGCAGGGACTGGCCTCTAGGAGGTTCTTCTTTCTCCATTTTCCTATTTGGCCATATCCCACACCAGAATGGGTGTTGGGAGCATACTTTCCTTGTGTACTATGAAGTTGGCCTATTTGTAGAAGTTTGGACTCCTACAGATTGTTTTTAGGTCTTGTTGTTTTTCTGCCAATATATTTCTCTCAGAAACTTAGCAGACTCCTTATTCATTTGCTTCTCATCAGTTCAAAACGCCAAGAATCAAAACTTATTTTTGAGACTTAGTTCTCAAATCTACTTTATTTTTCTGCTTTCTTACTCCTTGCCTCTGTCTTGAGTCAGTGGGAGCCATCTACAGGTCACACTATAATCTGATCTCTGAGCTTACTGTTTTCTTGCAATACCTTGTTAGAAACAGTCAATAGTAACCAATGCTCCCTATATAAAGTTTCACTTTCTGGCTTTTTCCCCCATAGAGCTTTAAGCATATCAGGTATGTAGTTTACCTTCTGAGAGCCATCAACATATTTTCTAAATATTTTCCACTGCATGAAGTGGATCATCTTTTTATTCTCTAATCTGAAGTTCCTCCTTGCGTGCAGAGTGAAGATTTAGCTAGCAAATACAACTTGTTTAGGTTTTCATTGTGACAGCAGTCCACGTCTGGTAGCAGTTTCTGGTTGGGGAGGTAGCCAAGGGACCAGATTATTTGTGGACTTTTATCTCTATTTTTTAGCCAGTAGTTTGCTACCACTCATAACCTGAGGCTTAGGCCACTTGGCATCCTATAGGCAAATTAGTTATTTGTGTATCTTTATCCTTTAAGGCAAGTTAGTTCTTTTGTATCTTTATCATTTATTTTATATTGTAGCTTCCTTCCCCTTGCTAAATTTGTTACTTTTTAATATGTTTTCTGCCTTCAAAAAACATGTTGAAATCTTTTTTGTCTGCTTGGATGCCCTCTTCATTTGTGACCTTGTGATTCATATTTTTCCTTTTTTTTTTAAAATAAAAATTTCCATTTTGAGATAACTAATATGTAGTCGTAAGAAATAATGCAGAGAGTTCCCATTTAACTTTTATCTAGTTTCCTCCATAATTAACATCTTGAAAAATTAAAGTTCAATACTAAGATCAGGACATTGGCATTGTGATAGTCAAGATGCAGAATACTTCTGTCACCATAGTATCTTCAGTGTTGCCCTTTTATAGCTACACCCCCTTCTCCCTGTACCCAATGTTTTTTTTAACCCCTGGCAATAATTAGTCTGTCTTCCTGTTTCTATAATTTTGTCTTTTCAAGGTTGATGTAAATGGAATCACACATTCTGTATTGGCTTTTTTACTCAGCATAATTCTCTGGGGATTTGTCTGGTTGTTGCATGTCCAAATAGTTCCTTTTCACTCATTTTTTTTTTTGCTGGTTAATATTTTATCGCATGGATGTACCATGATTTGTAAAATCATCTGCTAGCTTGAATAAAGCTGTTAACAAACATTTGTGTGCAGGTTTTTGTGTGACCATATGACTTCATTTCTCTGGGATAAATAAATGTCCCTGGAGTGTAGTTGCTGTGTCCCGTGATAGTTACAAGTGTAGTTTTTAAGAAATGGATTTTTTTAGAGTAGAAGTACTATTTTATATTCCTACCAATAATGTAAAGATGATACCCAATTCCTCCTTATCCTCACCTGCATTTTGTTGTTGACACTATTCTTTATTTTAGTCATTTCTGATTTATTGTTGAGTTTTGAGATTTTTTACTCTAGATACTAGTCCTTTGTTAGATATGTGGTTTGTAAATATTTTCTCCTGGTTGGTAGCTTGTCTTTTTTTTTTCATTTGCAGAGAAGAGTCTTTATATTTATGAGATCCAGTTTATAAATTTTTCCACTTGGGAATCATGCCTTTGGTGTCAAGTTTAAGAACTCTGCTTAGCCCTAAATCCTAAAGGTTTTCTCCTGTGCTTTTTTTTCCCCTAAAAATTTTATAGTTTTAGGTTATGCCCTTAAGTTCATGAACTACTGAGTTAATTTTTGTGTAAATTGTGAAACTTGGATTGAGGTTAGTTTTTTTTCATATTTCTCTTGCACATTTGTTGAAAAGCTGTCCTCCATTGAATTGCTTTATCAAAAATCATTTGGGCGTATTTGCATGGGTCTATTTGTGGGTCCTCTATTCTGTTCCAGAGGGTATATGTCTGTGCCTCTGCCAATACCACACACTATTGATTATAGTAACTCTGTCATATGTTTTGGAATCAGTAGACTGATTTCTCCCATTTATTTTCTTTCAAAAGTGTTCTAGCTATTGTATGTCTGTTGTCTTTCAATATATATTTTAAAATCTTGTCCATATCTACAAAAAAAATCTTCTGAAATTTTGATAGGAATGTTGTTAAACCTATATGTTAATTAGGGAACAACACATGTTTTAACTTTATTGAGTTTTCCACTTCTAGAATATGCATCTTATTTGTTAATTCTCTGATTTCTGTTATCAGTATTTTATACTTTTCAGCATAAAACATCTTTGTTAGATTTATACCTAAGTATGCCATTTTTTTCATGATTGTAAATGGTGTTTTATTTTTACTTTTCATGACATTGTTTTCGTTGCTAGTATACAAAAAGTACAACTAATTTTAGTATGTTTATCTTATATTCTCCAACTTTGCTAAACTCATTTATTCTGGGAATTTTTGGTAGATTCCTTGGATTTTCTTTCTAGGCAGTCATGTCACCTGCAAATAGGCATAATTTTCTTTCTTTCTTTCCAATCTGCATGCCTCATGCCTATTATTTCCTTTTCTTGCCTTATGGCACAGGCTAGAACTTCCAGCACTATGTTAAATAAAAGTTTCCTTTTCTCCACTTGTAGGTGGAAAGCATTTGTTCTCTCATCATTAATTATATTAGGTGTATTTTTTTGGTAGATGCTCTTTATAATGTTAAGGAAGTTCTTTTTCCTATTTTTCTGAGAGTTTTTATCATGAACAGATGTTGAATTTTGTCAGATGCTTTTTCTGCATCCATTGATATGATCACATGATTTTATTCATTAACTTCTTAACATTGTAGATTACACTGATTATTTTTCAAAATTGAGCTTCCTTTTATTCTCAGAATGTCTTGATTTCTCCTTCCTCTCTGAATAATATTTTTGTTGGATATAGGGTTCTGAGTTTACAGTTCTTTCTTTTCATTCCTTGAAAGTTGTTGTGTCTCTTCTGGCCTTTGTGGTTACTGATGAAGTATTTGCTGTCATTTAAGTGATTTTTCCCTTATATGTAAAGTGTTTCTCTCTCACTGCTTTCAAGATGCTTTCTTTGTCTTTAAGGTTATAAAGTTTGACTATGATGTAGTGGTAAGGACTTTTTTGCATTTATCCTGTTTGCAGTTTGCTCAAAATCTGTAGAGTCTGTAAGTGTATATATCTTTTGCCAGATTTGGGATTTTTCAGTCATTATTTCAAGGTCTTTTTCAGTCCAGCCCTTTCTGATGACATGAATGTTAGATCTTTATAGTTAGAGTCCCATAGGTCTCTGAGGCTCTGTTCATTTTTATTTTTCAGTCTGTTTTCTCTCTGTCATTCAGATTGGTTAGTTTCTGTTGTTCTGTCTTCTGGTTCACTGACTCTTTTCGCTGTCCTCACCATTCAGCTGTTGAGGTCATTTATTGATTTTTATATTTTAGTAATTGTGTTTATCAGTTCTGAAATTCCTTTTGTTCTTCTTTGTGTCTTATTTTTATTTGCTGACCCTTTCTGTGTGTGTGTGTTTAAACTGAGACCTAACAGTGGTGGGAATGAAAGTCTCAGCCATATATTTGGCCTTCTCTGATACCATCCTGGTGGGGATGTTGGGGTGCTGTTACTTTTGGGCCAGAGCAGAAATCTAATCCGCCATTTGTCTTTGCTGTCCTATATTGGGGTGTGGTCACTGTTTTTTGGTGTTTGCTGGGAGTAGGGTATCTAAAAGTTATTTGTCTTTCTAGGCTGACCCTTTCCTAGTCCTTTGGTTAGAAAGAATGTGCTTTTTTTGGGGGGGGAGCTTTTTTTGCCTTGCACTCCTTGGTGTTTCTGTGTTGTCAGTTCTTCAGCAACAAGCTTGGGATATATGAAGCAAAAACAAACCCATGGAACTCAACACTGTTGTTTGAATCCTGAGGTCTCTAGCTGGTCTGCCTTCTCTCTGCCTTTCAGAGTCTTATAATTGTTTTATATATAATATCCAGAGTTTTTAGTTGTGCTTAGTGGGACAAAAAGCCAAAAGTACAGGTTACTTGATCTTCCCTGAAACTAAGCTGCTTCTTTTAAAAAAATTCTTTAACTATTGTTTTAATAGTGTCTTGGTGGAAGAGAAGCTTAAGTTAAGTGCTCAATCCATACCGTTATTACTTCTTAATGTTTCCTTACCTTTGTATGAATTTGGCAGATCATTTTATTTGTTTAATATTTATTTTGTTCATAGCACACAATCTTATGTGGAAGAGCCTTTGTGAAATGATTGAGAGCATGAAACTCTGCCTGTCCAGGGTTTCTCCAAAAATTCTATGCAATAAATGAGTTCCTTCTGTGTTATTCCCAGAAAGATTACTTTTAGGTGAGTTTCTTCAGGATAGTTGATGTAGAAGATGATACTTTAAACTCTAATCTAATTTTTAAGTTAACATGATATTTTATGCTAGGAAGCTACATACAGTAAACCTTTAAATTTATCTTGATTTGTTAAAAAGTAATGTAAATACAACTTCAAGCTCTACTACAAAGCCACAGTAATCAAGACAATTTGGTACTGGCACAAGAACAGAGTCACAGACCAATGGAACAGAATAGAGACTCCAAACATTAACCCAAACATATATGGTCAACTAATATTTGATAAAGGGGCCATGGACATACAATGGGGAAATGACAGTCTCTTCAACAGATGGTGCTGGCAAAACTGGACAGCTACATGTAAGAGAATGAAACTGGATCACTGTCTAACCCCATACACAAAAGTAAATTTGAAATGGATCAAATACTTGAATGTAAGTCACAAAACCATAAAACACTTAGAAAAAAACAGGCAAAAATCTCTTAGACATAAACATGAGTGACCTCTTCTTGAACATATCGCCCCGGGCAAGGGAAACAAACGCAAAAATGAACAAATGGGACTATATCAAGCTGAAAAGCTTCTGTACAGCAAAGGACACCATCAATAGAACAAAAAGGTATCCTACAGTATGGGAGAATATATTCGTAAATGACAGATCCGATAAAGGGTTGACATCCAAAATATATAAAGAGCTCACACACCTCAACAAACAAAAAGCAAATAATCCAATTAAAAAATGGGCAGAGGAGCTGAATAGACAGTTCTCTAAAGAAGAAATTCAGATGGCCAACAGACACATGAAAAGATGCTCCACATCGCTTGTCATCAGAGAAATGCAAATTAAAACCACAATGAGATATCACCTCACACCAGTAAGGATGGCTACCATCCAAAAGACAAACAACAAATGTTGGCGAGGTTGTGGAGAAAGGGGAACCTTCCTACACTGCTGGTGGGGATGTAAATTAGTTCAACCATTGTGGAAAGCAGTATGGAGGTTCCTCAAAATGCTCAAAATAGAAATACCATTTGACCCAGGAATTCCACTTCTAGGAATTTACCCCAAGAATGCAGCACTCCAGTTTGAAAAAGACAGATGCACCCCTATGTTTATCGCTGCACTATTTACAATAGCCAAAATATGGAAGCAACCTAAATGTCCATCAGTAGATGAATGGATAAAGAAGATGTGGTACATATGCACAGTGGAATATTACGCAGCCATAAGAAAAAAACAGATTCTACCATTTGCAACAGCATGGATGGAGCTAGAGGGTATTATGCTCAGTGAAATAAGTCAGGTGGAGAAAGACAAGTACCAAATGATTTCACTCATATGTGGAGTATAAGAACAAAGGAAAACTGAAGGAACGAAACAGCAGCAGAAGCACAGAACCCAAGAATGGACTAACAGTTACCAAAGGGAAGGAGACTGGGGAGGATGGGTGGGAAGGGAGGGATAGGGTGGGAAAAAAAGAAAGGGAGCATTACGATTAGCATGTATAGTGTGTGTGGGGCATGGGGAGGGCTATGCAACAGAGAAGACAAGTAGTGATTTTACAGCATCTTACTATGTTGATGGACAGTAACTGTGAACGGGGATGTGGGGGGGACTTGGTGAAGGGGGAGCCTAGTAAACATAATGTCCTTTATGTAATTGTAGATTAATGATACCAAAATAAAAATTAAAAGAAAAAGTAATGTAAATATGTTCTCAGGAAGGATAACTTTCATATTAGATTCTATGAAAACATAATTTTAAAGAATTACTGGAAGTTTTCAGTTAGTTCAGTTGTGATAATGTTAGGGATATTCTTGTATAGACTCAGCATAATTGTTAAGGATATGGGTTTTTGGAGCCAGCTTCAGTGCTTACTCTGACCCTGGGCCTAGGTTTCTTCATCCATATGGTAGGGATGATAATAATTACACTGTTTGATAGGATGGTTATAACAATGTGAGGTTTTCTTTAATTTGAAACTGAAAATATTTTTCTATTTCATCACAGAAGTTAAAAAAACTGTCAATTCTATTAGTAACACAGTGTCTTGCCATTGGATTTCAGCCCTGGACAAGTTCATATGGATTCAGTGAGATTGAAAAAATGACAGTGGAACATTCTTGGGATGAAAGGGTTTATACGCAGTTTTGTCCCCATGGTGACAGGTCAATCACTAGAATCCCGTCCATTCAGAGCAAGTCTGCCTGCAGCAAGCCAGTCTCTGCCTCTGTGCCTCTCTGCTCTGGCAGCTGTCTCAGTCTCTGTCCTTGGCACTGCCACCACTCCAATTTCTGCTCTCCTGCAGCTGTGCAACCATGCGGCCTTGCCACTGTGTCACCCAGAGCACTGGGTGGAGCTCTTTATATAGAGTCAATAGCAATGTATTGCCCACACGTGTAGTGAGAAAGCCGACCAGGGCCAGGTGAGAATCCTGGCCATAGGAACCTTCACTTTCTCCACACACAGCATCTCATACAACTTGGTAGAAGTTCTGATCACATAAAACTTAAGAGTTAAGAAACCTTGAGGTCCACTCCTGACTTTCCTAAGTAGCTGCTTGACCTCTGGCACGCAGGCCTGCTTCATCTTTCTCTCTGCCTTGCTTACTCATTTATAGAAGTGGGGTTGGATTTGAACTGGTTATCACAAAGATTCATTTCAGTTCTCCATTCATGTTTTTTGTCTCCCACTGAATCATACTTGAGCTAGCTGTAACACAGTTCATGAGCAGAGCACAGTTTACAACCTGGAGAAGAGAAAGGCTTGGGGTAGGGAGGGCGAGATAATCTTATAGAAGGGCTGATAAATTGAGAATAATTAGGTTTGTTCCATGTGATTCTAATCTAGGGCAAAACTAACACCTGTAGATGGAAAGGAGGTGCTTTTGAGTCAGTGTAATGAATAGATTTCTAAGTTACTCCTGCCCAACATTGAAATGGACCACTTTCAGTATTAGATGCTTCCTAATCCTGACAGGACAAGGGTCCAGGACTGGTAAATGATGCTTCAGAGTCAGGTTGAAGATATTTCAGCCAGCAGGGTTGGTGTTATATGTGTGGATAAAAAGAGAGTTCCTGTGGCCAGGATTCTCACCTGGCCCTGGTTGACTAGCTCACTGCACACCTGTGGGCAATACATGGCTGTTGACTCTATATAAAGAGTTCCGCCCAGTACTCTGGACACGACATGGTGGCAGGGCTGCAAGACTGCAGGAGAGCAGAGCAGAAGACAGAGGTTCAGAGGATGGCTGTGTGGGATGGCTGTGCGGATAGAGGGGCCCGGAGGCAGAGACTGGCTTGCTGCAGGCAGACTTGCTCTGAGTGAATGGGATTTTAGTGACTGACCCACCACCTGGAAATAAACTTGGGTATAACCCTTTCACCCCAAGAACGTTTTGCTGTCAATTTCTTTGGTCACACTGAATCCATAGCAAACTTGCCCAGGGCTGAAACCCTTTGGCAATGCATATGATTTCTCTAACCTTCTGGCTTCCATGCTTGACAATCATGACATGATGAAGATGTTAAAATAATCTAGAAAAAAACCATATAGTAGTGTGGCACAGTGGTCATGATTTTAACTAAATTACAGTAATGATTAATACACTAAATTCTCTTTTATCTGCAATTTTTGTGTTGTTGAAATGTAGACTAAATACTATTTTTCTCAGTTTTGAAGATGTTGCTTCCTTCTAAATCTGGTGTAGTTTTTGATTATTCATCTGGGAAAAGCAGTGCTACTATTTTCTTCATTTGGAGTGATCTTTGAATGTTAACCACTTTTAAGCTAAACTGGGAGCTATATGTTTGGGTTCTGAGGTCCTGTGGAGATAAGCAGCTAAATTTGTCATCAAGCTATGTGGGTGTATTGCCAGTCTGGGTCATTTTGATAGCATTATCTTACAGTTTTTGCTGTGAAGCCGTGTTTGAAGGACTCTAGTCAGGGGGGAGCAAGCCTTGGGGAATGAGGTAATGGTACTGCTTTTATTAAATAATGCTTTTTTCCCCTAATTCCTGAGGTAGGATTTTGGTCACCAAAGGAACACTTCTCTCACCCTGCTTAGCATGTGGCTGAGGAAGATTGTGTGTGTACATTTACTATAAGCTACTCAAGTCTTCTTCACCCACTGAGTGTCGTGTTGCTGCTGAGTTTGTATTAGGCTGGACTATACTAGTGGATAAAGCAGTTTGTGGCAGGCCTCTCAACCTGAGCACTTACTGACACTTGGGGCTGGAGAAGTCTCTTTTGTGGGAGGTGGCCTGTGTACTGTGGGGTGTTTAGTAGCATCCTGGCCCCTTCCCACTAGAAGTCAGTAGCATCCCCACAGTTAGGGCAATCAGAAATGTCTCCAAGCTTTGCCAAAAGTCCTCTGGGCAGCCAAATCACCCCATTTGAGAATGGCTGCCTCTCGGCCAGCTTTCTGCCACAGCTGTGGTCAGCCTACTCCCATCTGGTTTCTGCATGTTGCCAGTCCTGCTCATGGCCTCCTTCCCTGGACTGTCCTCTCTTCAGCTAATGAGGTGGAAAGTTGCCAAGTGAAAGGTGGAATCAGTGGGGAATAGGGCACAGCTGGTGTCAGGTGTGGCCCTGGGTAGTGATGAGCAGTGCAACACACAGATGGGTGTGTTTTTCGGTGGCAGCTAATGATTAGACTTAAAAACAAATATTACTTGACACAAAAGTGAACTGACAATGACACTGGTGGTCCTAGCACACTAATCAGGTATGTGGCCTCTGCATGTTGTCTGAAGCCTGCCTTGAGAGTCTGGGATTTTGAAAGAAAGCTCCAGGGGTGTTTCCTTCTTAATGTTTTTTTTTTTTTTTTTTTTTTTTTTAGATAATTATTTTTTATTGAAGGGTAGCTGACACACAGTATTACATTACATTAGTTTCAGGTGTACAACACAGTGATTCAACATTTATATACATGATAATTCTAAGTACCAGCTATCACCATACCAAGTTGTTACAATATTTTGACTATATTCCTTATGCTATACATTACATCCCGGTTGCTTATTTATTTTACAATTGGAAGTGTGTACTTTTTCTTGGTTGTTGTTGTTAGGGCATCTCTCATATTTATTGATCAAATGGTTGTTAACAACAATAAAATTCTGTATAGGGGAGTCAATGCTCAATGCACAATCATTATTCCACCCCAAGCCTAATTTTCGTCAGTCTCCAATCTTCTGAAGCATAACGAACAAGTTCTTACATGGAGAACAAATTCTTACATAGTGAATAAGTTACATGGTGAACAGTACAAGGGCAGTCATCACAGAAACTTTTGGTTTTGCTCATGCATTATGAACTATAAACAGTCAGTTCAAATATGAATACACATTTGATTTTTATACTTGATTTATATGTGGATACCACATTTCTCTCTTTATTATTTTTAATAAGATGCTGAAGTGGTAGGTAGATACAACATAAAGGTAGAAAACATAGTTTAGTGTTGTAAGAGAGCAAATGTAGATGTTCAGGTGTGTGCCTGTAGACTATGTGTTAATCCAAGCTAGACAAGGGCAATAAAACATCCACATATGCAGAAGATTTCTCTCAGAACAGGGGGGGTGAGGTTCTAAGCCTCACCTCTGTTGATCCCCAATTTCTCACCTGATGACCCCCCTGCGACTGTGCCTGTCTTAGGTTGTTCCTCCCTTGAGGAATCTTACCCGTCTCTGGCTAACCAGTCATCTTCCGGGGCCATACAGGGAAATGTTAAGTTGGTAAGTGAGAGAGAAGCCTTATTGTTTGAAATGGTTAGCTTTTTATTTCTTTGCATATTTATGCCCTGTGGCTTCTATGCCCAGCATTTGTCTTGAGGTATCTTTACCACTTGGAGGAGTTATGATACTCGGTAAATTTGATATGAGGCACGAATTCTATTTAAGAATTCGTTGTAATTAGGAAGGAAGAAGAAAAGCTATAGAAGTAGCAGGCGGGAGAAAACATGGGAAGATTGATTATTTCTTTGACATATCTTCTTGTAGAGTAACTTCAGCATGTATATATTTTAAGCTACTACTTAAATTGCGCACACACATTAACATAATAGGAGTATAGTTACATAACCAAAGCATACCTGTAATTACCAGCCATCTCCAGTGAAACCAAGAAAACCAGTTAGGCACCCTAGGCAATTGTGAAAACTTATCAATGATATGATGGTTATTATCTAACTGAATTTGAATAGTTTGAGAAAAATCAGACAAATTAAAACAACCCATTCCTGGGCACTGTTCACATCCCATATGTTCTTTTAACAGTAAATAGTCTGTAGTTGTAAGATTTTGGAGCGCTACAATTTGCACTTCTCCTAATTCTTGGTTGAGTTCCAACAGTATAGATCCAGTCAAATTTGTTGTTTTACTGTATGCACAGCCAGCTTAGATATCTCCTTCATTCCCATGGCAAGTCCAGGAGCTGGTGGGATGAGTGCATCTACAGCTGTAGCAGTGCGTGGATCTTTGTTGGGGTTTTTTGATGATCATCTTCTGGCATGAGTCTTCCCGAGAGTGCTGATGTTGGAAGTTCTCTTTCATATCGTTTCTTAGTTCATTTTTGGGGTAGCCAAATTAGGCTTTGATCCTCTGTATAAACACAAACAGACCCTTTGCCTACACTTTTATATGTCCTTTATATCATTGTGTAGAACTCATTAGAGGTCACCACATAGGAACTGCATTTTTTTTTTTTTTAATCATTAATCTACACTTACATGACGAATACTTTGTTTACTAGGCTCTCCCCTATACCAGGTCCCCCCTATATACTCCTTTACAGTCACTGTCCATCAGCGTAGCAACCTGTTGTAGAATCACTACTTGTCTTCTCTGTGTTGTACAGCCCTCCCCTTTCTCCCACCCCGCTATGGATGCTAATCTTAATACCCCCCTACTTCTCCCCCCCTTATCCCTCCCTACCCACCCATCCTCCCCAGTCCCTTTCCCTTTGGTACCTGTTAGTCCATTCTTGAGTTCTGTGATTCTGCTGCTGTTTTGTTCCTTCAGTTTTTCCTTTGTTCTTATATTCCACAGATGAGTGAAATCATTTGGTATTTCTCTTTCTCTGCTTGGCTTGTTTCACTGAGCAAAATACCCTCCAGCTCCATCCATGTTGCTGCAAATGGTTGGATTTGCCCTTTTCTTATGGCTGAGTAGTATTCCATTGTGTATATGTACCACATCTTCTTTATCCATTCATCTATCGATGGACATTTAGGTTGCTTCCAATTCTTGGCTATTGTAAATAGTGCTGCGATAAACATAGGGGTGCATGTGTCTTTCTCAAACTTGATTACTGCGTCCTTAGAGTAAATTCCTAGGAGTGGAATTCCTGGGTCAAATGGTAAGTCTGTTTTGAGCATTTTGATGTACCTCCATACTGCTTTCCACAATGGTTGAACAAGTTTACATTCCCACCAGCAGTGTAGGAGGGTTCCCTTTTCTCCACAGCCTCGCCAACATTTGTTGTTGTTTGTCTTTTGGATGGCAGCCATCCTTACTGGTGTGAGGTGATACCTCATTGTAGTTTTAATTTGCATTTCTCTGATAATTAGCGATGTGGAGCATCTTTTCATGTGTCTGTTGGCCATCTGTATTTCTTTTTTGGAGAACCGTCTGTTCAGTTCCTTTGCCCATTTTTTAATTGGGTTATTTGTTTTTTGTTTGTTGAGGTGTGTGAGCTCTTTATATATTCTGGACGTCAAGCCTTTATTGGATGTGTCATTTTCAAAGATATTCTCCCATACTGTAGGGTTCCTTTTTGTTCTATTGATGGTGTCTTTTGCTGTACAGAAGCTTTTCAGCTTAATATAGTCCCACTTGTTCATTTTTGCTGTTGTTTTCCTTGCCCGGGGAGATATGTTCAAGAAGAGGTCACTCATGTTTATGTCTAAGAGGTTTGTGCCTATGTTTTCTTCCAAGAGTTTAATGGTTTCATGACTTACATTCAGGTCTTTGATCCATTTTGAGTTTAATTTTGTATATGGGGTTAGACGATGGTCCAGTTTCATTCTCCTACATGTAGCTGTCCAGTTTTGCCAGCACCATCTGTTGAAGAGACTGTCATTTCGCCATTGTATGTCCATGGCTCCTTTATCAAATATTAATTGACCATATATGTCTGAGTTAATGTCTGGATTGTCTAGTCTGTTCCATTGGTCTGTGGCTCTGTTCTTGTGCCAGTACCAAATTGTCTTGATTACTATGGCTTTATAATAGAGCTTGAAGTTGGGGAGTGAGATCCCCCCTACTTTATTCTTCTTTCTCAGGATTGCTTTGGCTATTCGGGGTCTTTGGTGGTTCCATATGAATTTTTGAATTATTTGATCCAGTTCATTGAAGAATGTTGCTGGTAGTTTCATAGGGATTGCATCAAATCTGTATATTGCTTTGGGCAGGATGGCCATTTTGACGATATTAATTCTTCCTAGCCATGAGCATGGGATGCGTTTCCATCTGTTAGTGTCCCCTTTAATTTATTTTAAGAGTGACTTGTAGTTTTCAGAATATAAGTCTTTCACTTCTTTGGTTAGGTTTATTCCTAGGTATTTTATTTTTTTTGATGCAATTGTGAATGGAGTTGTTTTCCTGATTTCTCTTTCTGTTGGTTCATTGTTGGTATATAGGAAAGCCACAGATTTCTGTGTGTTGATTTTGTATCCTGCAACTTTGCTGTATTCCGATATCAGTTCTAGTAGTTCTGGGGTGGAGTCTTTAGGGTTTTTTATGTACAGTATCATGTCATCTGCAAATAGTGACAGTTTGACTTCTTCTTTGCCAATCTGGATTCCTTGTATTTTTTTGTTTTGTCTGATTGCCGTGGCTAGGACCTCTAGTACAATGTTAAATAACAGTGGGGAGAGTGGGCATCCCTGTCTAGTTCCCGATCTCCGCGGAAATGCTTTCAGCTTCTCGCTATTCAATATAATGTTGGCTGTGGGTTTTTCATAGATGGCCTTTATTATGTTGAGGTACTTGCCCTCTATACCCATTTTGCTGAGAGTTTTTATCATGAATGGATGTTGAACTTTGTCAAATGCTTTTTCAGCATCTATGGAGATGATCATGTGGTTTTTGTCTTTCTTTTTGTTGATGTGGTGGATGATATTGATGGACTTTCGAATGTTGTGCCATCCTTGCATCCCTGGGATGAATCCCACTTGGTCATGGTGTACGATGGTTTTGATGTATTTTTGAATTCGGTTTGCTAAAATTTTGTTGAGTATTTTTGCGTCTACGTTCATCAGGGATATTGGTCTATAGTTTTCTTTTTTGGTGGTGTCTTTGCCTGGTTTTGGTATTAGGGTGATGTTAGCTTCATAGAATGAGTTTGGGAGTATCCCCTCCTCTTCTATTTCTTGGAAAACTTTAAGGAGAATGGGTATTATGTCTTCCCTGTATGTCTGATAAAATTCCGAGGTAAATCCATCTGGCCCGGGGGTTTTGTTCTTTGGTAGTTTTTTGATTACCGCTTCAATTTCGTTGCTGGTAATTGGTCTGTTTAGATTTTCTGTTTCTTTTTGGGTCAGTCTTGGAAGGTTGTATTTTTCTAGGAAGTTGTCCATTTCTCCTAGGTTTCCCAGCTTGTTAGCATATAGGTTTTCATAGTAGTCTCTAATAATTCTTTGTATTTCTGCGGGATCTGTTGTGATTTTTCCTTTCTCATTTCTGATACTGTTGATTTGTGTTGACTCTCTTTTCCTCTTAATAAGTCTGGCTAGAGGCTTATCTATTTTGTTTATTTTCTCGAAGAACCAGCTCTTGGTTTCATTGATTTTTGCCTTCTTAATGTTTTTATTTGAAAGAACAAGGAAAAGGTAAACTGCTTCTTGATGAACTTTCATATTCACTTTAAATTTCATTTTTGAGGTGACTTTAGTGGCTAGATAGTGTTTTTTCCCTGTGTGAAATGAGGTGGGAAAATGCATAAATAGGAAGCAGCAAACGTTTAATGAGTGCGACTGGGATGGTGCCATGCTCTCAGGAAGCATTCAGAGTGCTGAGGGAGCCAGGAAGTCGCTGCGAATGATACCACCGTGCAGGGAATGGTGATTCTCAGGCGGGGGCAGGTGGGCCAGGAGAGATCTCATAGACGACCTTGAGACTTGGAATAGGTGTTCACAGTCCTTATTTATATTAATTTTCAAGCAATCAGTGTTATTAACTTTATTATTTTGGGCTTTATGAATTTTTACCTAGACAAAGTCATCCTGAATGCCCATTTTTATAAACTTTATTCTTTTAACATTTATTGCTTAATGTTTCCCATTTTTAATAACTTCTAATGACTGCAATTGCATTTTATTAACATAGCTTATTTTAATATATATAAATATCTAGATATAAATAAATATCTACTGTAAATACCATCTTTGGGCATATATTTTAATCCACAGTTCAAATGATTTAAGATAGTGTCAAGTAGAAACACTGGGTGAGATGATGTAGATATTTTTAAAACTCTTGATTCATGTTACTTACTGAACTGCTTTACTGAAAGGTTTTAACACTCCCCCTAGCAGGGTATTGAGTGGCCATGATAGGGCATCCTTGCCAATGTTGGGTGTTTTTAAAAAATAAAGGACCTGATTTAACAGGTGGAAAACATCTTGTTGTCTTTCTTTGCTTGTTTAAATTATTAGTGAATTTTTAGTGAAGTTGGTTTGTTCTTATTTTTCCCTTTAAATCTTTATTAGCTTCTTTTGTAAATTGGCTGTACATCTCCCTTTCCCAGTAATCTTTTGGGATTTTACTGCTTTTTTCCCCTGATTCCTTTATATAGTTGATATGTTTAAGAAAGTAACCTTATGTTTGTTATATTTGTCAAAAAGACCTTTCCAGTTTTCAGTTATTTCTTTCACTTTATGTGTAACTTATTTTGATATGATTTCAGACTAATAGAAAAAATATAGGAGTACAAAGAATTACCACATATCCTTTACTACAATTTACCAGTTGTTTATATTAGCTTTATCATACTCTGCATATATACATATGCATTTTTGTTTTTTTTTCTGATTAATTTGAGTCAAAGTTATATATTTTCTAAGAACCAGGGCATTTTCTTATGTAACCACAGTAAAATTGTCAGGGAATTTAATAAATGATACAGTGTTGTTATCTAAGTCACAGTTCATATTGCATTTTCAACTATTGCCTCTACTATAAAGTCTTTTATTGTTGTTTTGCTTTTCTTGTCCAGTGTCCAGTGAAAATCACATTGAATTTTTTTTTTTGATCTGTATGATGTATATTGTCTTTGCCATGAATTATGTGATCTTGTGCCAAAACTAACACAACTATTTGGAATGGATGGAGATGATGAAGTCTTGTCCTTACAGTGTGGCCACATGCTATTGCTGTTAGGTGGTGTAAAACACCAAGTTGGTGTAGTTAATAAAATGAGCTATGATATAAGAGATTGTTAATAAGTCAAGCTCCCCAAATGAAGTGCTGTGGGAAGTCTGAGTTCTGACTGCTGGAAAATGGGGTGGTGAATAATAGGCTAGGGGAGCTTGTTTCTTTAGTTTCCTTTAATCTGAAATAGTTTTCAACCTCTTCGTCATTCTTGACATTGGTATTTTTGAAGAGTACAGACCAGTTGTTTTCTAGAATGTCCCTCAATTCTTTATGCTTGTCTGAAGTTTCCTCATGATTGGATTGAGGTTATACATTTTAGACAGGGATAACACAAAAGCTGCTTTTGTTTTTCTCAGTATAATGTATTAGGAGCCACCTGATGATAGTTCCAATATTGGTGATAACATTAAATACTTGTTTAAGTTGCTATCTGCTAGAATTCTTCACTGCCAAGATACAGTTTTCCCTTTGAAGTTAATAATTATTGACATAAAAATATCCTGTTCCTCATCAAACTTTCACCTGCTAGTTTTAGCATCCAGTAATGATTTTCCAGCTCCATTCTTTCTTCTGTGTTTATTTGGCATTCTGCCTATTAAGAAGAACTTTCCTTCCTCTCCCTTTATTTGAATGATTCATAGATAAAGTCTTACTTAGTGGCTATTCATTACTGTATTTTGGTACTCCAGTTGTTCCAAATTTGATCCATGTGAACTTTTTGAAGCTGGCTCCTGTACCCTTTTTATGTCTCCACAAATGCTATGAGCACTTACATGCTTTCTTGCGCAAAAAGATGCTCCAGGCTCAGTTTGTATGCCTCAGCCCTGGAATCAGCTCTTCTCCAAGAACCCTTGTTTCTGTTAATGGAGAACAAGATCTGAGTGCATGACGTATTAATGCAACCAGTGTGTCATTACATCTAGGCCTTGTTAGTGGACAGAGCTAGTATATATTTTTTTATGTGTATATATACACATGCACAACATCTGTATTTTTTTACTTATATTTATATATACACATGTATATATATTAACTGATGTAATATTGATATCAGTGTTAATTGAACACCATTCTAATGTTACTCCTTAATATTGAATTTTGTCAAATACTTTCGCATCTTATTCATGGTGCAAATATATTTTTCTATGTTTATTTTTAGGAGTTTTATAGATTTAGGTTTATTTCTCTGATCCATCTCAAATTATTTTTTGTTTATGGTATGAGATAGGGGTTGATGCTCATCTTTTTTTCTATGTTGATGTCCAGTTGCTCCAGCACTGTTGAAAAGACTTTCCATTTCCTATTGAATTGCTTTGGTGCCTCTTCTGAAAATTAATTGACCATGTAAGTATGAATATATTCCTGAACTGTGCAGTCTGATCTATTTGTCATTCCTTAGACCTGGACCATACTATGGTAATTACTGTAGCTTTACAATAAGTCTTGAAGTCTGTAGTGTAAGTCCTTCAACTTTATTATTTTACAAAATTGTTTGGCTGTCCTAGATCCTTTGAATTTCCATATAAATTTTAGAATCCAGTGACCAGTTTCTATAAAAAATGCCTGGTAAGAAGATGAGTGGAATTCTGATTTGGGCAGAATCCACATTTTTACAGTATTGAATCTTCCAAATTACAAGCCAAGTATATGTTGTCATTTTTTTAGGTATTTAATTCCTTCAGCAGTGTTTCATAGTTTTCAGTGTATGGGGCATGTTTGTTTTTTGTTAAAGCTATTCATAATTGTTCTGTTTTTTTGACATTTAAAAATTTTTTTAATTTCATTTTCTTCTTGTTGCTTTTATATTGAAATACATTTGAAATTTGTGTATTGACCTTGCATTCTGCAGTATTGCTAAATTGATTTAGATTAATTTTGGCTAAAGTGATTTAGATTTTCTTAGGAGTTTCTTTGTTAGCAATTATGTAGCTTATGAAAAGAAACAGTTTTACAACTTCCTTCCCAATTTTTATGCCTAAGTAGGACCTTTTGTGTATTGTTTACTAGACGTGGTCAAAGTGGGTATACTTGGCATGTTGCCAGTCATAGAGGGAAAATCCTCAGGATTTCATTGTTAAATATTTTTGCTGTGGGTTTACATGGTTACAGGCATTTCTTTCCAGTGTGCTGAGGTTGTTTTTTTTTTAACTCAGAATGGATGTTGATTTTTGTCAAATGCCTCTGTTGCATCTGTTATTATGTTAAAAGACATTGATTCTGTTAATGTTAATGTATTATATTAATATAATGTAAGTTTATATTCCTGGGATAAACCCCATGGGTTTTTTTTTAAAGTTACTACTTTTGATTTTTGTTAGTTTGCCAAGGATATCTTCAACAATATTCATAAACTAAGTTTATAATTTGTCGTTTTCTTGTAATTTTTTGAGGCTTTGCTTATAGGTTTATGCAAACCACCTAAAAATGAGTTGGGAAATATTTCCTCCTTCATTTTCTTCCTCATGTATTTGATGGAATTCACCATTGAAACTATCTGAGCTTTGAGTTTTCATTTTGCAAAAAGATAGGCTAATCAGTTCAACTTATTTAATAGATATGTGGCTATTCAGATTTTTAAAATTTCATCTTAATATCAGTTGTGGAAAGTTGTGTGTTCCTTGTCATTACTGTTTTTATGGTATTATCTTTTTTTATCCTCTTACTTTTACCTGTGTTTTTATATTCAAAGTGCATCTTTTGTAGATATAATATAGTTGGGTCTTGGGTTTTTCTTTTTCTTTCTTTCTCCCCAGTCTGACAATCTCTACTTTTTAATTGGAGTATTTAGTTCCTTTATATTTGGTATACTTACTAATAGAAAGTTCATCCTCATTATTCATGGGTTCTACATCTGCAAATTTGCCTGCTTGCCAAAATTAATTTGTAACCCCCAAATCAATATCTGCAGCAGCCTCATGGTCATTCGTGGACATGCATAGAGCATGGAAGGATTTGTCATCTGGTGTGTGTTCATGACTTAGATTGAACAAGTCATACTCTGGTTTCTTGTTTCAGTTCTTGTATTGTAAATGTGTCCTTTTTGCAGTTTTCAGTGCTTTGTTTTTTACATGCCATGTATATATCACTGTTTAAAATTGCCCTCTGCAAAGTGCTGATGTGCCGTCTAGCTGTTCCTAAGTGTAGGAAGCTGTGAAGTGCCTTAATAGAAAAAACAGACGTTATAGATAAACTTCCTTCAGGCATGAGTTGTAGTGCTATTGGTCATAGTTCAATGTTAATCAGCAGTATATATTTGCTAATAAATAAGGTGTCTTGAAACAGAAACAAACATAAAACAAGGTTATGTATTGATTGGTTCACTGAAGTGTTGTGACCAGAGGCTCACAGGAACCTAACCTGTATTTTCCCTAGGAGCAGTGGTTTCATATTCACTAGTTCAGTATTTGTGGCAACTTATAAAACATAACTCCTGTGAATAATGAGAATTGACTGCAGTTGGGTTTAGCTCTCTTTTTTCTTTTTCTGATACACTCTTTTCTCCTCCTTTTTAGACCTAATTGAATGTTTCTCAGTAGATGATTTAGCAATGTTTTTTTAGTGGTTGTGTTTGCATTTACCGCCTGCATCCTTAATCCATCTATCCTAGTCTTAGAGTTAATATTATACCACTTCTCATAAAACATAAGAACCTTGCAACATTATACCATTCCCATCCTGTTCATTGTGCTATTGTTATCATAGATTTTATATGTATTTACATTATAAGCCCCAATGTTTTACTTCTTGCATTAAAAGCCAGTATCTTCTGAAGAAATTAAGAGGAGAAAATGATAGTTCTTTATATTTACCTACATACTGAACATTTCTGGTACCCTTCATTCCTTTTTGGAGATCCTAGTTTTTATCAGGTATTTCCTTAGTTTTTGTTAATCTGAACATCTTTATTTTGCCTTCATTTTTGAAGGATACTTTTGCTGCATATGGAATTCTGGGCTGAGAGTTTTTTCTTTCAGCATTATCGATTTTTCATTTTTTTTATTTTTTAATGATAAAAGGTCAGCTGTTATTCATATTGTTACTGTTATTGTTGTCAGTGTTATTGTTATTTTGTTTCTAGGTGTTTTCAAGATTTTTCTCTTTATATTTGGTTTCCAGCAGTTTATTATGCTCAGGTGCAGTTCTGTTTATATTGAACCTACTTAGTGTTCACTGAGTTTCTTGGATTTGTAAGTCAATATTTTTAATCAGATTTGGGAAGTTTTTGACTATTGCATCTTCAGATATTTTTCTACTCCAGTTTCACTTTCTTCCAGCTCTGTGTCTCTAATTATATGTATGTTGGACTGCTTGATACTATCTCAGGTTTGTGAGAGTTCATTTCTCTCTAATCTTTTTTTTTCTGCTTTTCAGCATGGGTAGTTTGTATTTGTCTGTCTTCTGTTTACTGACTTTTCTGCTATCTCCACTCTACTGTTAAGATCATCCAGTGAGTTTTTTATTTTAATTTTCATTCTTTTCAATTCTAGGATTTCCATTCTGTTTCATAATTTTTGTTTCTCAATTGAGATTTCTACTCATTAAGACCATGTTTTCTCATTTTCTCTCACCTGCAGTGGGTAACAGCTGAAATAAACCTATTTTTTTCTGATATTATTGTAGTTACCCTGTTTTCTTTTGATTAAGACATAACATTTTTAATCCTTTTACTTTCAACTTTTTGTGTTGTTATTCATTGGATATGTCTTGTAGATCTGGAACTATTTATATTTTATGAAAAACACAATCTTTTAATTGGCCATTTTAATTCAATTTAATTCAAATTACAATTATTGGTATATTTGCAGTGATACCTACCATTTTTGTGCTTTCTGTTTCACTTCTCTGTGCTCCTTTTTTCTTATTTGTTCTCGTTTAAAAAAAATAGAGGTTTTTGCTCTTTTCCCTTTTTTAGGTATTTTTTTTTTTTGTATTGGTTTGGAAGTTAACAAAGCTCAAAGTTATCAATATCTTAATTGTCTTCCAAGAAAATGCAAGTCTTTAAAATATTTTAAATATAAAGACCTCTTCTTCCTCATGCCTTAACTTAAGCTCTTTGGTTTTTCATACTTCTACATTTCTCTCATTTGCTTAAACTCACAAATTGCAAACTTACTTGTACCATGTGAAATGCTTGTTTACATGCATGTTTACCAGTACGTTTGTATCATTCCTTCTGGTATCTTATCTCCTTTTCTGAGATAACTTTTCATTTTTCTGCAGTTTCTGTAGTGAAAGTCTGTTGGTAATAAACTCTCTATGTTATTATTTATTTTGAAATGTTTATTTCATCTTAATTCTTGAAGGATAGTTTTGCTGTACATCCAGTGCTAGATGAGAGTTACATTTTCTCTGTGCTTTGAGGACAATCTGTTGTCTTCTGGATTTTCTTGTTACCGGGGAGAATTCTCTAGGCAAATCTAATTGTAGTAATCAGTCCTTTCTCTCTGTCTGTTTAAAAATCTTTCTTTTGACTTTATTTTGCATTCTCTGCAGTGTGTCTTGGTATTCAGTTCTTTTTGTTTATATTAGTTGGTATATGTATTGTTTTTCTTGTATTTCAATCCAAGTTTTTCATCTGTTTTGAAAATTCTCAGCTCCTGTCTCTTAGCATATTGTTTCTGTTATTTGTTTGTGTGTGTGTGTGCTCATTCACAGAGATAAACTTCTTCATGTATATGGTAAATTTTGATTATGTGATTTTTTTCTCCCCAGATTTAGTTTGTGAGAGTCCACAGGACCTCAATTGGAGATGTTTTCCTCAAGAGACCATTTGAATATGGACTCTGCCAGGGAGTAGGGAGCACTTTTGTCCTGAATGATAACCACTTTTCAGAATATGAGTTCTCAATACTCACAGTATGCACATTTTATTCACCTGGCCTTGTGAGCTGAAGGGTTAGACCTAGCTACTTTTGATCAATTTATCAGTTATCCTCCTGATTCCAATTTTACTTAAAGCCCGCAGTCCCCTGGACCTCCCCAGTGTTGTCAGTTCCTCAGCCTTTGGCAGGACTTCTGCAACATAAATTAGCTGCTTATGGCTTTCCCACTGTCACTAGAATTCAGCACTCTTGGTTCTGCCAAGTCAGTTACTGTTTACTGCCCTGCTCCACTGTCTGGATGTTACACAGTTTGTTTATATATTCATCTACAGAAGGAAATTTTGCTTACTTCCTACTTTAGGGAATTGTGAATAAAGATGCTGAAACTTCCATGCGTAGGTTTTTGTGTGGACATAAGTTTTCAATTCATTTGGGTAAATAAATACCAAGGAGTGCAATTGCTTGATCATATGTTTGAGGGTGTTTAGTTTTGTAAGAAACCTCCAAACTGTCTTGCAAAGTGGCTGTACCATTTTGTATTTCCACCAGCAGTGATGGAGGGTTCCTGTTGTTCTACATCCTCACCAACATTTGGTGTTGTCAAAATTCTGAACTGTGGCCATTCTAATAGGTGTAGAGTGGTATCCCATTGTTGTTTTAATTTGCAATTTCCTGATGACATATCATATGGAATATCTTTTCATATGCTTATTTGACATCTTTGTTTTGTCTTTGCTGAGGTGTGTGGGTAAAATTGTAATATTTCCAGAATATCTCGCCTGGCTTTAGTACATCTGCTTGTCAGTAGGCATTCAGAGGTAGAAAGAAGTATGGCTTTAGTACATTTGCATCATTCCTCTTGGGTGGAGAGAAGTTTATCTTTATATCAGTGGATAATTACCTGGGCAACAGAGGGCTTATCTGTACCTGAGAGGTGAGGGGCAGGGCCAGTTTTGCTTCTGCTAGAGCAGAAAAGAGAGAAATGGCCCTGGACTGCAGTTTATAAGCAATAAACATATTTTAAACTTTATTTCTCCCTTTGACTGATTTTGGTTTTTAGAGGTATTTTGCCCTGGGATTTCCTTTCCCCGGACTTATAGGTGTCTGTTGAGGTCTTAGGCCCATATTTTAATCAGGTTGTTTTCTTACTGTTGAATTTTCAGAATTCTTTGTATAGTTTGGACAACAGCCCTTTATCAAATGTGTCTTTTGCAAATATTTTCTTGCAGCGCATGGCTTTGTTGGGGGAGAGGCGTTGTGTTTTTTTCCTTGGTTCTTGTCCCTGCTGCGACAAAGAATTGAAGGGCAGAGACATAGTAGTGAAACAGAGTAGAAGTTTTATTTAAAGTTATTTAGAAATTGTGGGTGACCCCAGAGAGAGGAGTGCACTGAAAGGTTTGGGGGTTCCCCCTTTTAAGGATTTTTCAGGAATGTAGCAAAGGGCTAGGGGTGTGGACTTGTTAAATGGTCTCAAGTATTTTTGATGAGACATTAAGTTTCTTATCGGTTCTTTAGGTAATTCTGCAAAATTAGCTTAACACAAGAAATTTACTGCTTTGGTCCCCTCCCAGGATAGCAGCTTCCTGGTTTGGGAGCATATCAGTCAAGACTGTATGCCCTTCCTCCAAGGTGCCCAGAGCTATTTGTTGTTTGCTAAAGAGTATGTTAAGAATCTTTATTCTTAACCTTCCTGGGTTTTTTCAAAATGCAAGGTTGGCTTTAAGGTGGAATCTCTCTGTCTGTATTATGCTGTTCATAGATGGGCCATTTAGCAGGCTAGAGTAAATCTTACAATGATCTAATTGACACAATGAAGACGGGCTGTGCTCAGATACTTCTTATCTGGGGAATATTCAAACATTCAAGGCCAAGTTGCTCTTGACCTTTTGAGCTTTAACTGATTAACTCATTAACTCTGAGTCAGTCTTTTCTGGATTTCTAGTTTTAACTGGTTAGCTGAATCCTTTCTAGGGGTTGCAAATCCGGGGAGAGGAAATCCTGGGGCAAAATACCTCTAAAAACTGAAATCAGTCAAAGGCAGAATTAAAGTTTAAATGTGTTTATTGCTTACAAGCTGCAGTCCGGGCCCTTCTCTCTTTCCTGCTCAAACAGAAGCAAAAAACAGGCCCTCCCTTCTCACCTCTCAGGTACAAATAAGCCCTCCTTACCCAGGTAATTACCCATTGATATAGAGATTCCTCCACCCCTGAGGAATGATGTGCTAAAGCCATACTTCTTTCCCCCTCTGAACACCTACTGATGTGCAGATGTACTAAAGTCAGGCGAGGTATTCTGGAAATGTTACAATTTGACACACAGGAGACTTTACTGATATTGTTCTCTTTCCTCCCCACTCATATCTATTTTCCTCTTAACAGCTTGTCTTCTTATTCTCTTTATATATCGGTTTTTAAATTATGAATTAACCACTGGTGAGACCAAGAGTGAAGACCGTCTTCACGTACTAGAATGTATCAATGTTTAAATAGCTCATTAATGTAATATAAGCTTTCCTGATAGAAATGACATTATGATTGGTAATGAAATTAAGCAGCATGGAGTTGAAATCACAAGTAATTGAACCAGACTGTGTCTTATAACTCTTAGTAAGATGTTAAAGTTAAGCCTGTACCGTCAGTCTATATAGAGTAAGGGTCTTGTCTGATCCTAAGTAAAACTCTTGTCTAATGAAAAGAGTAACCTACAATAAAATATTTAAATACCTAAAAGATGAAATTTTGATGCTCTTTTTTTTCAACATTTTCTTTAGTTGTTACTGTTGGGGGAAGCGTGTATTTTCCTCGTTTCTTATTCCTGCTGCAACAAAGAATTGAAAGGCAGAGACACAGTAGTGAAGCAGAGTAAGTTTTATTTGAAGTTACTTAAAGAGAAAAAGTGCACCAGGCGACCTCAGGAAGGAGAGGTGCCTTGGTTTAAGTTTTATTGAAATAGAGAAAGTCAACGCACTTAGAAGTGCGGGCAACCTCAGAGAGTGGAGCACTGAAAGATTGGGAAAAAGTTAAGTAATGTTCTTAGTGCAGGCGATCTCAGAGAGAGGAGCACACTGAAAGGTTTAGGGTCTGGGGTTTTATAGGAGGTTGAGAATTTTCAGAAAAGCAACAAAGGGCCAGGTGCAGACCAGCCAAACTGTCCCAGAATGTTCATCTTTGATAAGACATTAAGTTTCTTTTTTTAATTTAACAAAGAAATATACTCCTCTGATTCCTTTCCAGGATATCAGCTTCTACCTGGAAGCATATTAATCAAGACTGTCTGCCTTACCTCCAATGTGGGCTGATCCACTGTCCGTTTGATTAAAATGCAAAGTTAGCTTTAAGATAGAATTCTTCCTGAATAATCTGGGCCTTTTAGCTGGTGCTAAAGTAAATCTTACAATGGTATGTTCTAATTGACACAGTGAAAACATAGACTATGTTGAGGTACTTTTCTTTGTCTGGGGAGTATTCAAACTTTTAGGCAAAGTTGTTCCTGGCCTTTGAGCTTTTTATTTTTAACTGGTTAACTCTTTGAATCCCTTCTAGTGGGTTTACTGGCCTTATTTTCTTGCCACCCCATTCATATCTGTTTTCCTGCCTAACATTACCATTTTTGAATGAGCTGGACAAATGCCCTGCTATTAGAGAGAACTGAAATTCTTTCCTATATGTTCAGAAGACATGAAGAACTGGGAAGAGACTACATTAGCTTTTTCTTTTTCTCCTTGCCACATTTCCCTTGCTTATTTAAATATATCTTATTGTTGTATTGTATATGAGGCTCTTTTTTATTTTATAAAACAGAAAATGACCTAAGTGTACTTTAAAAAAAGAGTGCTTATTTTAAGGCCACAAAGAAACTGTGGCTGAATGGCTATCAGTATCTGACATAATTCTAAGGGCCAGATAACACTTACTAGCTTATTGGATCTGCTGTTTTCTTCATCATCTGCTCCATTTTTCCCTTAAAGCCAGAGGCGTCTTCATCCTCCGTGGTATCTTTTCTCTATTTCATATCTTCTGTTCATGATTCTTAGGTTCTTCTGACCTTGGTCTCACTTGTCAGTCTTTGAGGATCTTTCTTTGCTGCATGTATAACTTTCAGCTTCAACTCCTTTTGTAAAGTGTCTAATTCCGATATGGATTCTGGACCCGTGTGTCCAAATTCCACATGCCAGCTCACCTGACGAGCCTCTCCCCAGCCAGTGTATTGGTTGACCTTGGGTCTGATGACTGACTGTGTGGGAAAAGGAAAGCCCACGTGATCAAAACCTGACTGCCTGTGGCGTCTCCCTGGTCTGGGTGCCGTGATGACATGTCTAGCGTGTATCCTTTTTTTAAGGTTGTTTGAAATTCTTCTTGGGACCATGAAGGTTGAAAAAAATAAAGGCTCTCTAACCTGGAAAACTGTTGATCATCTTACAGAAATAAGTTTGGTGAATTAAAAATTCCTATACTTTTTATTCTTGTGTGAAAACCATGACGAGTGTAATACACACTTGGAATTTTTGTTTCAGGGATTCTAGCCAAGAAGGAAATGCAAATATCCAGTCATATTTTTGGAGGTCTTAATCTCAAAGATTTAAGGTTCATGTTTATTGAAGTATCAGTATCTATAAGAGCATTTCCAGTTACAAATTTATGTGTATGAATCAGTAATAAAAGAAATGGCCTTAGGGATGATTTTATTTCCTAAAAATCTATTATATTGTGTTTTATAATACAAAGTTGAACAAAAACTCATAGCATGTTTGTGGCTGCTAGACATTTAACTATCTGTATATCACTGTACAGATTGCAAAACATTTTCCACATTTGTCATTTGTCGTTTTTAAGAGCCCTAAGATAAAGAGCATAAAGTCAGAGGGCTGGAAGCAACCCTGCTAAATGAGGAAATAAGAATGGCAGGCACAGTCTTCACAGCTCGCTGATTCAGAGCAGACTCTGGGGGTAGGCTTCCTGCTGGCCATCTGGGCTGGCCCTCACCAGCTGAGGGACCCTGATCATGCCAGTTTGCTTCTCTGTGCCTCAGTTTCCCCTGGGTAAAATGTACATAGTTGGATCTGCCTCATAGGGTTGTGAGGATTGATTTAGTTAGTATATGTAAAGTACATGGAACCAGCCTATGGGGGCAGTATGCCCTTTGTTAATGTGAGAGTTGTTGGAGGGTTTACCAGAGAAGGGGAGAGGTATAGCAAACAGAATTTATTCACTTAACATTTATTGAGCACCTCTTATGTGGCAGGCTCTGTGCTTTTCATTTAAAATTTAGAGAAATACGGGGCATGCACCCTAGAGGACAGACAGTTCAAAGAGTACAGTATTGCCACTTATACTGAAAGAACTATAGGAAAGTGTATATACTATGAATGAACATTTTATTATTAATTTAAGGCATATAGATACACAGTCACTCATCACACCTTCAAAACTTAATTACGGAAATGTCAGATATTCACAAAAGTAGGGGAATAGTTCAATGAATGACTGTGTGTCTGTCCACCAGCTGGCATCTACTCACAGCCTCTTTTGTTATATGCCCTTTCCAACTGCATCTTTGAGCAAATTCTAGCTGTCATATCATTCTATCTAAATATTTAGTACTTTCACTGAAAGAGCTGTTTTCTCAGCATTAGCTACAATACCACTGTCACCCCAAAGTTATTTAATCCTTTTTTTTTAACTTGATTTGTTTGAATAAGGATCTAAACAAAATCCATCCATACATTACAAAGGATATGTTTTCTTTACTGTATTTTAATTTATAAGTTCCCCTTATTTATTTTCTTTGTTCTTGAAATGTATTTGCTGAAGAAGTCCTGTTATTTATCTTGTGGAGCTGCTCATGCTATGAATTTTGCTGGATGCATCCCAGTGATGTCATTTATGTTATTCTCCTTGACTCCACATCTTGTTTCCTGTGAACTGCGTGTTACTTTTAGAGGTTTAATTTTATTTAGGTTCACTTCTTTTCTTTTTTTTTTTTCACTTTCATTCAGTGAATTAGTTTTTATTTATTATTTATTTATTTAATTTATTTTTGTATCATTAATCTACAATTACATGAAGAATATTATGTTTACTAGGCTCCCCCTTCACCAAGTCCGCCCCGCAAATCCCATTACAGTCACTGTCCATCAGCGTAGTAAGGTGCTGCAGAATCCCTATTCGTCTTCTCTGTGTTGTACAGCTCTCCCTGTGATTTGTTTGAATCAGGATCTACACATGCTAATCGTAATGCCCCCTTTCTTTTTCCCCGCCCTATCCCTCCCTTCCCACCCATCCTCCCCAATCCCTTTCCCTTTGGTAACTGTTAGTCCATTCTTGGGTTCTGTGATTGTGCTGCTGTTTTGTTCCTTCAGTTTATCTTTGTTCTTATAGTCCACATATGAGTGAAATCATTTGGTACTTGTCTCTCTCCGCCTGGCTTATTTCACTGAGCACAATACCCTCTAGCTCCATCCATGTTGTTGCAAATGGTAGGATTTGTCTTCTTCTTATGGCTGAATAATATTCCGTTGTGTATATGTACCACATCTTCTTTATCCGTTCATCTACTGATGGACACTTAGGTTGCTTCTATTTCTTGGCTACCGTAAATAGTGCTGTGATAAACATAGGGGTGCATCTGTCTTTTTCAAACTGGGCTGCTGCATTCTTAGGGTAAATTTCTAGAAGTGGAATTCCTGGGTCAAATGGTATTTCTATTTTTAGCATTTTGAGGAATCTCCATACTGCTTTTCACAATGTTTGAACTAATTTACATTCCCACCAGCAATGTAGGAGGGTTCACCTTTCTCCACAACGTTGCCAACATTTTTTTGTTGTTTGTCTTTTGGATGGTGGCGATCCTTACTGGGGTGAGGTGATATCTCATTGTGGTTTTAATTTGCATTTCTCTGATGATTAGCAATGTGGAGCATCTTTTCATGTGTCTGTTGGCCATCTGAATTTCTTCTTTAGAGAACTGTCTATTCAGCTTCTCTGCCCATTTTTTATTGGATTATTTGCTTTTTGTTTGTTGAGGTGCGTGAGCTCTTTATATATTTTGGAAGTCAGCATTTTATCGGATCTGTCATTTATGAATATATTCTCCCATACTGTAGGATGCCTTTTGTTCTATTGATGGTGTCCTTTGCTGTATAGAAGGTTTTCAGCTTGATATAGTCCCACTTGTTCATTTTTGCTTTTGTTTCCCTTGCCTGGGGAGATATGTTCATGAAGAAGTTGTTCATGTTTATGTCCAAGAGATTTTTGCCTATGTTTCTAAGAGTTTTATGGTTTCATGACTTACAAACAGGTCTTTGCTCCATTTCGAATTTACTTTTATGTATGGGGTTAGAGAATGATCCAGTTTCTTTCTCTTACATGTATGTAGCTGTCCAGTTTTGCCAGCACCACCTGTTGAAGAGACTGTCATTTCCCCATTGTATGTCCATGGCCCTTTATCATATATTAATTGTCCATATATGCTTGGGTTAATGTCTGGAGTCTCTATTCCGTTCCTCTGGTCTGTGGCTCTGTTCTTGTGCCAGTACCAAATTGTCTTGATTACTGTGGCTTTGTAGTAGAGCTTGAAGTTGGGGAGCAAGATCCCCCCTACTTTATTCTTCTTTCTCAGGGTTGCTTTGGCTATTCGGGGTCTTTGGTGTTTCCATATGAATTTTAGAACTATTTGTTCCAGTTCATTGAAGAATACTGTTGGTAATTTGATAGGGATTGCATTGAATCTGTATATTGCTTTGGGCAGGATGGCCATTTTAACAACATTAATTCTTCCTAGCCAAGAGCATGGGATGAGTTTCCATTTGTTAGTGACCTCTTTAATTTCTCTTAAGAGTGTCTTATAGTTTTCAGGGTATAGTCTTTCACTTTCTTAATTAGGTTTATTCCTAGGTATTTTATTCTTATGGATGCAATTGTGAATGGAATTGTTTTCCTGATTTCTCTTTCTATTAGTTCATTGTTAGTGTATAGGAAAGCCACAAATTTATGTGTTTTAGTTTTGTATCCTACAACTTTGCTGTATTCCAGTATCAGTTCTAGTAGTTTTGGAGTGGAGTCTTTAGGGTTTTTTTACGTACAATATCATGTCATCTGCAAATAGTGACAGTTTAACTTCATCTTTACCAATTTGGATTCCTTGTATTTCTTTGTGTTGTCTAATTGCCGTGGCTAGGACCTCCAGTAGTATGTTGAATAACAGTGGGGAGAGTGGGCATCCCCGTCCTGTTCCCAATCTCAGAGGAAAAGCTTTCAGCTTCTCGCTGTTCAGTATGATGTTGGCTGTGGCTTTATCATATATGGCCTTTATTATGTTGAGATACTTGCCCTCTATATCCATTGTGTTGGGAGTTTTTATCATAAATGGATGTTGAATTTTGTCAAATGCTTTTTCAGCATCTATGGAGATGATCATGTGGTTTTTGTCCTTTTTGTTTATATGGTGGATGATGTTGATGGATTTTTGAATGTTGTACAGTCCTTTCATCCCTGGGATGAATCCCACTTGATCATGGTGTATGATCCTTTTGATGTATTTTTGAATTCGGTTTCGTAATATTTTGTTGAGTATTTTTGCATCTACCTTCATCAGGGATATTGGTCTGTAGTTTTCTTTTGTGGTGGGGTCTTTGCCTGGTTTTGGTATTAGGGTGATGTTGGCTTCATAGAATGAGTTTGGGAGTATTCCCTCCTCTTCTATTTTTTGGGAAACTTTAAGGAGAAATGGTATTATGTCTTCTCTGTATGTCTGATAAAATTCCGAGGCAAATCCATCTGGTCCAGGGGTTTTATTCTTGGGTAGTTTTTTGATTACTGCTTCAATTTCGTTGCTGATAATTGGTTTGTTTAGATTTTGTGTTTCTTTCTTGGTCAGTCTTGGAAGGTTGTATTTCTCTAGGAAGTTGTCCATTTCTTGTAGGTTTTCCAGCTTGTTAGCATATATGTTTTCATAGTATTTTCTAATAATTCTTTGTATTTCTTTGGGGTCCGTCATGATTTTTCCTTTCTCGTTTCTGATTCTGTTGATGTGTGTTGATTCTCTTTTTTCTTTTAATAAGTCTGGCTAGAGGCTTATCTATTTTGTTTATTTTCTCAAAGGACCAGCGTTTGATTTCATTGATTTTTTTCTATTGTTTTATGCTTCTCAATTTTATTTATTTCTTCTCTGATCTTTATTATGTCCCTCCTTCTGGTGACTTTAGGTCTCATTTGTTCTTCTTTTTCCAATTTCGAAAATTGTGATGTTAGACTATTCATTTGAGACTGTTCTTCCTTCTTTAAATATGCCTGGATTGCTATATACTTTCCTCTTAAGACTGCTTTTGCTGTGTCCCACAGAAGTTGGGGCTTTGTGTTGTTGTTGTCATTTGTTTCCATATATTGCTGGATCTCCATTTTAATTTGGTCATTGATCAATTGATTACTTAGGAGCATGTTGTTAAGCCTCCATGCATTTGTGAGCCTTTTTGCTTTCTTTGTACAATTTATTTCTAGTTTTGTACCTTTGTGGTCTGAAAAGTTGGTTGGTAGGATTTCAGTCTTTTTTAATTTATTAAGGATCTTTTTGTGGCCTAGTATGTGGTCTCTTCTGGAGAATGTTCCATGTGCACTTGAGAAGAATGTGTATCCTGTTGCTTTTGAATGTAGAGTTGTATAGATATCTATTAGGTCCATCTGTTCTAGTTTGCTGTTCAGTGTCTCTGTGTCCTTACTTATTTTCTGTTTTGTGAATCTATCCTTTGGAGTCAGTGGTGTGTTGAAGTCTCCCAAAATGAATGCATTGAATTCTGTTTCCTCCTTTAATTCTGTTAGTATTTGTTTCACATATGTCAGTTCTCCTGTGTTGGGTGCATATATATTTATAATGGTTATATCCTTTTGTTGGACTGAGCCCTTTATCATTATGTAATGTCCTTCTTTATCTCTTGTTACTTTCGTTGTTTTGAAGTCTATTTTGTCTGATACTAGTAGTGCAACACCTACTTTTTTCTCCCTGTTGTTTGCATGAAATATCTTTTTCCATCCCTTGACTTTTAGTCTGTGCATGTCTTTGGGTTTGAGGTGAATCTCTTATAAGCAGCATATAGATGGGTCTTGCTTTTTTATCCATTCTATTACTCTGTGTCTTTTGATTGGTGCATTCAGTCCATTTACATTTAGGGTGTTTATTGAAAGATACGTACTTATTGCCATTGCAGGCTTTAGATTCGTGGTTACCAATGGTTCAAGGTTACCTTCTTTGCTATCTTACTGTCTAACTTAACTTGCTTATTGTGCTTTTATAAACATTGTATGGTCATTCTTTATTTCTCTCCCTTCTTATTCCTCTTCCTTCATTCTTTATATGTTAAGTGTTTTGTTCTGTGCTCTTTTGTGTTTCCTTTGACTGCTTTTGTGGTTAGTTGATATTATTTTTTGCCTTAAGTTAGTCTTTTGTTGGTCTTCTTTCTTTGCTGTGATTTTATTTTCTCTGGTAACATCTATTTAGCCTTAGGAGTGCTCCCATCTAGAGCAGTCCCTCTGAAATACCCTGTAGAGGTGGTTTGTGGGAGGCATATTCCCTCAACTTTTGCTTGTCCGGGAATTGTTTAACCCCTCCTTCATATTTAAATGATAATCATGCTGGGTACAGTATTCTTGGTTCAAGGCCCTTCTGTTTCATTGCATTAAATATATCATGCCATACTCTTCTGGTCTGTAAGGTTTCTGTTGAGAAGTCTGATGATAGCCTGATGGGTTTTCCTTTGTAGGTGACCTTTTTCCTCTCTCTAGCTGACTTTAATACTCTTTCCTTGTCCTTGATCTTTGCCATTTTAATTATTATGTGTCTTGGTGTTGTCGTCTTTGGGTCCCTTGTGTTGGGATTTCTGTGTGCTTCTGTGGTCTGAGCGATTATTTCCTCTCCCAGTTTGTGGAAGTTTTCAGCAATTATTTCTTCAAAGACACTTTCTGTCCCTTTTTCTCTCTCTTCTTCAGGTTCCCCTATAATGCGAATATTGTTCCATTTGGATTGGTCACACAGTTCTCGTAATATTCTTTCTTTCCTGGAGATCCTTTTATCCCACTCTGTGTCAGCTTCTCTCCATTCCTGTTCTCTGGTTTCTGTTCCATTAATGGCCTCTTGCACCTCATCCAGTGTGCTCTTAAGTCCTGCCAGAGATTGTTTCATTTCTGTAATTTCCCTCAGGACTTCATCCCTTAGCTCTTGCATATTTCTTTGAAGATCCATCAGCATGGTTATGACCTTTATTTTGAATTCTTTTTCAGGGAGATTGGCTAGGTCTATCTCCCCTGGCCCTCTCTCAAGCGTTGTCTGGAGTATTTTGGACTGGACTAAATTCTTCTGCCTTTTCATGGTGATAGAGGTAGCTGTAGGCTGGTAGTGCATGTGTCAGCTGGGAGAACAGTCCTTTTCTGCTTGCTGGTCACTGTGCCCTTCTCTGCTGCCTGTGTTGGTTACCTGCACTCCTGGAGCAGCTTCTGGGTTAATCCCCTAAGCTACTGTGGGCAAGGTCTCTGTCAGAGTAGCGCAGAGCCCTGTGGAGAGTGGCAGGCCTGCTGGGCGCGCTCTCCTGCAAAAGCGGTGCCCCTGCTGGGCAGCTGTGTGCCAACAGCCGCCTTTGGGTCTGGCCCTGGTGGCTGTGCGCCAGGCTCAGCAGATGCTCAGGGCGCAGCTGCTCATGGGCTGCTCCCCCGCCGCCGGTTCCCGTGGGACGCTCCCGGTCCCCTCTGGAGCCGCCCCCGGCACGCGCAGGCCCCTCCTGGGCTGCTCAGTCTCTGCTGCCGCGGGCTCGCACATGCCGCTTCCGTCCCCTCTGGCGCTGCTGCTGCAGGCTTGCACAGGCCGCTCCCGGCCCCCTCTGGCACGGCAGGCTTGTGTGGGCCGCTCTGTCACCACTGCTGCCAGCCCATGTGTCCTGGTCTTGGGCTGCTCAGGTGCCGCCACCGCGGGCTTGCGCGGGCTGCTGTGTCACCGCCACCGCCGCCATCCACGCGGGCCTGCTTCGGGCTGCTCGGCCGCCGCTGCCGTGGGCTCACACAGGCCACTCCTGGTCCACTTTGGCACTGCCTCACCCGGCGCGCGCTGTTGCTCTCCCACTACTGAGCCGGTGTGTCGGGGTCTGTGCCGGTTGGGGGAATAACTGGAAGGCTGCTTATCGCCATGAGGGGCTTCAGAGCTGTGCTGCCGCCTAGGGGATTAGGTCACCTAGAGTTCCCTGGATTCCCAGGTGCTTGGGTGGGTGTCTCGGGACAACTTCGTCCAGCTGTGAGGTCCCTGTCCCTTTAAGACTTGCAAAAAGCACTTTCTTTTGTCTCAGGGGCGCCGGTTGCAATGACATGCTCACAGCTTTTGCTTTTCCATTTCTCTAAAATGCAGCACCCCGTGCACTGTGTGTCTGTGCTCCTGGTGCAGATTTCTAGAGCTGGTTGTTTAGCAGTCCTGGGCTTTCAATCTCTCCCCGCTCTGATTCCTTTCTTCCTGCCGTGGTCTGGGATAGGGGGGCGTTCAGGTCCTGCTGGGCCATGGCTTATAACTTACTCCCTTCGTGTGATGCTGAGTTCTCACAGATGTAGATGTAGCCTGGCTGTTGTACTGTATCTACTGGTGTCTCTTTTAGGAATAGTTGCATTTGTTGTATTTTCAAAAATATATATGTTTTTGGGAGGAGATTTCTGCTGAACTACTCATGCCGCCATCTTGGCTCCTCCCCCCTAGGTTCATTTTTGTTGAAAGGATATTTCATAGAGGGTAGTTTCCAACACCAGAATGTCCGATTGTTTTTTTTCTTTGTGGTGTTGTAATTTGCATAGATCTGTTATTTAATCTTGGGTTTGCAAGATGTTCTTACTCTAATTTCATCATTCCTTCTTCATTTATTAGCTATAATACTTATATAGAGAAATTTCTCTTTGCCAATTATTTTGTTACCCAGAGGTATAGTTCATACCAGGAAAACAGGTTAAATTGAGTGATTCTTCATTTCCCTTTATTTATAACTCTTGGAGGGTCCTTAATATCTCTAAAGATGGTCTGATTTTTTTCTTTAATTAAAAAAAATTATTAACAACATGAATTTTAATGTATTTGACTGTTTTTTAAGTCCATTACAGTTCTTTTTATTAATGATCAAATCGTCCCTTCTTTGGCCAGTGAGAGCACCTTCAGATTGGCTCCTGGGTCCTTTTGACATGAATGCTTCTTGCTTTCTGGTATGACAATATGTCCATGTCCATCTTTGGACATTTCCAACTGTGGATCTGGAACCAACCCTTTCCTCAAGGAAGCCTGGTTCCTTTTAGTGGGAACCATAGTCTGGATGCCATAGGTTTGTTGGTTACTTCCAGGTTTTCTCGGCAGACAGGGCTAGGAAATATGTTGTTTTGTAAAATAAAATACTCCATGAGTTTCATCCTGATTTTTCCAGTAAAAATTAAGGAAGAGAGGCTTTTACTGAACTTCTTTGATTTCATATTTGTATCTCAATATGAATATGAAGATGCATATTCCTGGTTGAATATGTATCTTGGTTCCTATTAATAATGAAAACTTTGGTTCCTATTAATAATGATACCATTACTTTTTTTTATCAGTATTACTGCTTACAGTATGATTACTGAAAATGATTTAAGAGTTAAAAAACACTTATTTCCAGTTTTTTAAATTTTTAGGGTAGTTTCCTCTAGGGATTTATGGCAAAATTGTGTTCTAAGCCATTTGAAATAACTTATGTATGGCTATACTGATTCAGTAAATATTTAGGATTCATTTTGCTTTTGACGTTTCGAGATTAAAAAGGGTTTTGTTGTTGTTTTAGTTAATAATACAGAAAACTTGTACATGGTTTCAGAGCCAAGTATACAGATTGAGGCAGAATAAAAAACATCTAGCTTTGATCCTTGTCTCCTTCCCCCATTCCGTTTAAAGCATATAAGCAAGTTTTCATGATGCATGTGCATGCACATGTACATGTACATGTTCGTTTCTGCCTCCCAGTCCCACTTTAAATGGCCTCCCAGTGCCATTTCTGGCACACTATATATATTTTTCTTCCCTTGTTTTTCACTCTTCCCATTATTTTCTGGAGATCACTCAATACAAGTATATAGAGACATTCTTTATGCTTTTCTTTTGTAGCTATATCATATTCTGTTGTGTGAATGTGGTGTGGTTTATTCAACCAGTCTCATACTAATGGACATTTAGGTTGTCTTTAGTCTCTTGCTATTATATATATCAAATTTTTACCTTCACAGAAACATCTAGAATAACATTTGACCAAATATTTGGGTACTGTGGCCTAGTCAAGCTGACACATAGCATTAGCCATTATCATAAATTGAAAGACCATTTTAAAGAATATTGAGTAAGTGCTGTGCATGGTAAGAAAGGGGAAGGGGAACTTGTTTTGCTATTTGCTCGCAGAGATGATAAGTTTTGAGATGTGCCAGGAAGTTTGGGTGATACCCAGAGTGTGGAGAGCATCCCAAGAGGGTGTATCAGAATGAGCAAGGGTAGAGTTAACAGTGGCATGTACAGGGGTCCTTGAGAAGATTTGTCCTGGCTGGATAGACATACTTTGGACAGTGAGAGAGGTAAGTGTGAATCGGTAAAGGGAGCCCTGCTCTGGTTTTCTCCACTGCGGTAAGCAGAGAAGATGCTTCCTGAAGCCTGAGCTGGGGCTGTCTGCATAGCCAGTATTGTATGCTATATTATATAGTGGGTGTGTGACCAGAATTCCTTTTGCAGGAGTACTTCAAATGAAATATAATGGCCTTAGGTTTTTCTGTTATCAAAATGTGGCCAAAGTTCTTTGTACTATCAACTTAATAAAAATGCTTCAAAAAAATCCATTTTTTTTAAAGAACATGAATTCAGATAGTATGAATTGCTGCCAGAAACACTTCTAGTCTGTAAGCCTTGAAATATTTTGCATCCATTATTCTGAAATAGAAGCAGAGACCCGTAACATTTTCCCCCATATTATAAACTAAAGAAGGTAATGAATTATTTAGGAGTAAAGAAACTTAATGATAAAAAAACTCTACCAATAAAAACAGTAACTATTAACAGAGAGAAAAATAGCAAAAACAATATGTGGTGAATTGGTATAAAATAGCCTCTCTTGAATCACCTCCCAATGTCTCTGTCCCTTTGCAGTGTGACTGCTGATTTCTCCCATTAAATGGTAGAGTCTGTTTCCCTACCCTTCATGCTGGGCTTTGCCAGGTGACTTGAACTGGCTGGTGGGACCTCAGACATAATGCAAACAGAGCCATCATATGCAGGGGCCAGCCCTCTCAGGGTGCTTCTGCTATTATATGAAGAAGCCTGGGAAGAAGGCCACCCAGAAGAAGCCCAGCCTTCCCCACTGAACACAGTCCCCAGCTGACTTGGGTCTGGTACAGCTGCGTGAGTTAGGGCAGGTTAGAGCAGCAGCAGACCTGCCTGTCCAACCCATGGACTTATGAGAAAACAGAAGCTTGAGGCTCTGGTTACCCAGCAAAGCAAACAGAAACATCCTGTGATAAATGGCTGCAATCTATCCCTGTAATTTTAATCATGACTTCATTTCTGAACCCACAAGGAGCCCACAGGCCAGTGCAGGAGACGGAAATGCAAACAGGTCACTTGGTTACACAATATGGCAAATGCCCAGGAAGGGCTCTGGGTGTGTGTGGCCTGGACTTTTCCTCCATCCCCCTTTCCTCATCTGTAAGGATCAGACACTGTTCTCAGCAGAACAAGCATTGAAGGGCCCTTGGAGGATCTAGAGGCCATAGACTATTTCTGTACTTCATTGAAGGTGATTTCCATCTTGGAGACAGTCAGATTCACACTTCCCTTTCTTAGAAGTGATATGTTGAAGGAGCCCCAGCAAATCTTCTTTTCCTTTTGTTAACTCCTGAGCATTTTGAATATTCTTGTATTTGTCCTGTTGGCAAAGGAATGCCTGTGGATATTCCTCCTTGATTTTCCTCAGGTTCAGAATTTTTGGGAAAATCCAAACATTAGTCATTTTCCCAGTAACCACCTCTGCTTCACCGAATTCACACACATGGTGGAATGATTCTGCTCAGGGCTCCCTGAGTCATGGGGGAAGTCACAGACAGCATGCCCGGTCTTGAGCTGAGTCCTGCCTGTCCCAGGTTATCTTCAAATCACTTGTGTCAGCCTTGACCCCTCTTGGGAATCTAAATTGCATGTACTGGCCTTCAGTCTGCAGCGTATCTCCTCTCCTGGCCAAGCACTTGCTTTGGCTAAGGACTTCTGGCACCAGGCACCATCAGTTTTCCTTACGGGCCCATTCTCTTCCCACTGGGCAGCGTTGTTGGGCAAACCTGGGGGCCACCCTGGCCCTCTTTGTGGCTCCAGCTTTGATGTTGCATGTTGGGATATGACCTTGAATATTCTACTGAAAAGTTTAAAGATGCAGCTGTAGTTTTATATAGTTATAATAGTTTAAGGATATATAATAGTATTATGTATGTAATATATCCTTACAATAATTTAAGGATGTGGGTTATAGTTTTAAAATGTAATCTTTTTCTGTCTTGTGATATGAATTTTCAAGTGAACTCAAAATGACAAAGTTAAATGTCTTATATATTAGACCTGTTTGAGGCACATTGTACTGCCTTAGAATACCCACTTTTGCAATATCTAAATTACTATCTTTCTTGAATTTTTAGCAAGTATACCCATTACTTTGGTCAAATGTCCCTCCGCATAGACAAAAGTGCAGCACAAAAACATATTACTATTTAATACTTCAAATGTGGATTCCATGTTATCTTCTGTATCCATAGTGATTATAACTTCTTTACAATAACAAAGCCAGAAACACGCCAGGTTTTATCTTTGTATTTCCAACAGCGCTGCCACAGTGAGATAAAAAAGGAAAAAACTACATATTTTAGGTTCACCATGTAAGTCATCACAGGCTACTATTTAGTGAAATATGGCTATGAAATCTTGGGCAAGTTGCTTAACTTCTCTAAGCCATGTGTGGAATGAAGATAAAACAGTTTCTCTACTGCCTGGCACTGCTGTGAGAATTCAGTGCGATAATGCATGTGAAGCACATACATACTGGAGGTTTTTTCTCTAGTGCTATAATTTACAGGTAATATTTTTATACTTTTCCTCTTGTTTTATCATGCTTTAACTACTTATATTTGGACTTCATTTTCTCCTTCAGCTTTGCTAGTTTATTCTTTTATGTAACTTTCATTGATTTTAGTCTTTATTACCTCTAGTCATGTTCTGATTTTTTCTGGGGGGTTTTAAAACTAACAGACTACAACATGGCGGCGTGAGTAGGACAGTGGGAATCTCCTCCCAAAAACATATATACTTTTGAAAATACAACAAACACAACTAGCCCTAAAAGAGAGACCAGAAGACGCAGGACAGTGGCCAGACTGCAGCTACACCAGCGAGAACCCAGCGACTGGTGAAAGGGGTAAGATACAAGCCCCGGCCCGGCGGGACCCGAGCGCCCCTCCCCCCAGCTCCCGGCGGGAGAACAATAGGCAGAGCGGGAGGGAGACGGAGCCCAGGACTGCCGAACACCCAGCCCCAGCCATCCGGGCCAGAGCGCAGACACAGTACATGCCCAGGGGGCCCTGGATACTGGGGGAACAGGGAGTAAGACCTCTGAGCGGGTGCTGAAGCTGATGCCCCTGTGACAAAGAAAAGCGGGGGCTTTTTGAAAGTCTTAAAGGGACAGGGACTTAACAGCTTGACGGAAACAACCCAGGTCACAGTACAGCAGCTGGAAATTACAGGGAAAACCGGGTGCACTAACCCCCTGGGCAACAGCTCTGAGACCCCTCACGGAGGCAAACAGTCAAGCAGCCCCCCCATCCATCACCCCACCGGGCGCTGCGAAAGCAGAGAAGCAGCCTGAGACAAATTCCGCCCACAGAAAGGGAAATTTCTCCCTCCCGGCCAGGCAAGACACAAAGACCCAGTCTACACGCAATTACCCAACACTAGCCACTAGGGGTCGCAGTTGCCCCAGTAAAGAAAGGCCAGTGGCAAGTGAAAATTTTGGCCCTCCCAGCTGACAGTCAATAGCACCTGTCAACATGAAAAGGCAAAAAAATATGATCCAGACAAGACTAACCCAGACAGCTTCAGCATCTGCTACATCTTCCCCTGAGAAGGAATCTGGGGAGATAGATTTAGCCAGTCTACCTGAAAAAGAATTCAAAACAAAAGTCATAACCATGCTGATGGACGTGCAGAGAAATATGCAAGAACTAAGGAAGGAGAATTCAGAAATAAAACAAGCTCTGGAAGGACTTCAAAACAGAATGGACGAGATGCAAGAGACCATTAATGGACTAGAAAACAGAGAACAGGAACGCAGAGAAGCTAATGCAGAGAGAGATAAAAGGATCTCCAGGAATGAAAGAATTTTAAGAGAGCTGAGTGATCAATATAAAAGGAATAATATAAGAATCATAGGCATTCCAGAAGAAGTAGAGAGAGAAAAGGGGATAGAAAATGTCTTTGAAGAAATAATTGCTGAAAATTTCCCCAAACTAGGGGAAGAAATGGCCTCTCAGACCACAGAGGTACACAGAACTCCCATGACAAGGGATCCAAGGAGGGCAACACCAAGACACATAATAATTAAAATGGCAAAGATCAAAGACAAGGACAAAGTATTACAAGCAGCCAGAGAGAAAAAAAAGGTTACCTACAAAGGAAAACCCATCAGGCTATCATCAGACTTCTCAACAGAAACCCTACAGGCCAGAAGAGAATGGCATGATATACTTAATGCAATGAAACAGAAGGGCCTCGAACCAAGACTACTGTATCCAGCACGAATATCATTTAAATATGAAGTAGGGATTAAACAATTCCCAGACAAGCAAAAGTTGAGGGAATTTGCCTCCCACAAACCACCTCTACAGGGCATCCTACAGGGACTGCCCTAGATGGGAGCACTCCTAAAAAGAGCACACAACAAAACACCCAACATATGAAGAAGGGAGGAGGAGGAATAAGAAGGGAGAGAAATAAAGAATCATCAGATTGTGTTTATAATAGCTCAACAAGCGAGTTAAGTTAGACAGTAAGACAGTAAAGAAGCTAACCCTAAACCTTTGGTAACCACAAACTTAAAGCCTGCAATGGCAATAAATTCATACCTTTCAATAATCACCCTAAATGTAAATGGACTGAATGCACCAATCAAAAGACACAGAGTAATAGAATGGATAAAAAAGCAAGATCCATCCATATGCTGCTTACAAGAGACTCACCTCAAACCCAAAGACGCGCACAGACTTAAAGTCAAGGGATGGAAAAAGATATTTCAAGCAAACAACAGAGAGAAGAAAGCAGGTGTTGCAATTCTGGTATCAGACAAAACAGACTTCAAAATAAAGAAAGTAACAAAAGACAAAGAAGGACATTACATAATGATAAAGGGCTCAGTCCATCAAGAGGATATAACCATTATAAATATATATGCACCCAATACAGGAGCACCAACATACCTGAAACAAATATTAACAGAACTAAAGGAGGAAATAGAATGCAATGCATTCATTCTAGGAGACTTCAACACACCACTCACTCCAAAGGACAGATCCACCAGACAGAAAATAAGTAAGGACACAGAGGCACTGAAAAACACACTAGAACAGATGGACCTAATAGACATCTACAGAACTCTACATCCAAAAGCAACAGGATACACGTTCTTCTCAAGTGCACATGGAACATTCTCCAGAATAGACCACATACTAGGACACAAAAAGAGCCTCAGTAAATTCCAAAAGATTGAAATCCTACCAACCAACTTTTCAGACCACAAAGGCATTAAACTAGAAATAAACTGTTCAAAAAAAGCAAAAAGGCTCACAAACACATGGAGGCTAAACAACACGCTCCTAAATAATCAATGGATCAATGACCAAATCAAAATGGAGATCCAGCAATATATGGAAACAAATGACAACAACAACACTAAGCCCCAACTTCTGTGGGACGCAGCAAAAGCAGTCTTAAGAGGAAAGTATATAGCAATCCAAGCATATTTAAAAAAGGAAGAGCAATCCCAAATGAACGGTCTAATGTCACAACTATCAAAATTGGAAAAAGAAGAACAAATGAGGCCTAAGGTCAGCAGAAGGAGGGACATAATAAAGATCAGAGAAGAAATAAATAAAATTGAGAAGAATAAAACAATAGCAAAAATCAATGAAACCAAGAGCTGGTTCTTCGAGAAAATAAACAAAATAGATAAGCCTCTAGCCAGACTTATTAAGAGGAAAAAAGAGTCAACACAAATCAACAGTATCAGAAATGAGAAAGGAAAAATCACAACAGATCCCGCAGAAATACAAAGAATTATTAGAGACTACTATGAAAACCTATATGCTAACAAGCTGGGAAACCTAGGAGAAATGGACAACTTCCTAGAAAAATACAACCTTCCAAGACTGACCCAAAAAGAAACAGAAAATCTAAACAGACCAATTACCAGCAACGAAATTGAAGCGGTAATCAAAAAACTACCAAAGAACAAAACCCCCGGGCCAGATGGATTTACCTCGGAATTTTATCAGACACACAGGGAAGACATAATACCCATTCTCCTTAAAGTTTTCCAAGAAATAGAAGAGGAGGGGATACTCCCAAACTCATTCTATGAAGCTAACATCACCCTAATACCAAAACCAGGCAAAGACACCACCAAAAAAGAAAACTACAGACCAATATCCCTGATGAACGTAGACGCAAAAATACTCAACAAAATTTTAGCAAACCGAATTCAAAAATACATCAAAACCATCGTACACCATGACCAAGTGGGATTCATCCCAGGGATGCAAGGATGGCACAACATTCGAAAGTCCATCAATATCATCCACCACATCAACAAAAAGAAAGACAAAAACCACATGATCATCTCCATAGATGCTGAAAAAGCATTTGACAAAGTTCAACATCCATTCATGATAAAAACTCTCAGCAAAATGGGAATAGAGGGCAAGTACCTCAACATAATAAAGGCCATCTATGATAAACCCACAGCCAACATTATATTGAATAGCGAGAAGCTGAAAGCATTTCCGCGGAGATCGGGAACTAGACAGGGATGCCCACTCTCCCCACTGTTATTTAACATAGTACTGGAGGTCCTAGCCACGGCAATCAGACAAAACAAAAAAATACAAGGAATCCAGATTGGCAAAGAAGAAGTCAAACTGTCACTATTTGCAGATGACATGATACTGTACATAAAAAACCCTAAAGACTCCACCCCAGAACTACTAGAACTGATATCGGAATACAGCAAAGTTGCAGGATACAAAATCAACACACAGAAATCTGTGGCTTTCCTATATACCAACAATGAACCAACAGAAAGAGAAATCAGGAAAACAACTCCATTCACAATTGCATCAAAAAAAATAAAATACCTAGGAATAAACCTAACCAAAGAAGTGAAAGACTTATATTCTGAAAACTACAAGTCACTCTTAAAATAAATTAAAGGGGACACTAACAGATGGAAACGCATCCCATGCTCATGGCTAGGAAGAATTAATATCGTCAAAATGGCCATCCTGCCCAAAGCAATATACAGATTTGATGCAATCCCTATGAAACTACCAGCAACATTCTTCAATGAACTGGAACAAATAATTCAAAAATTCATATGGAACCACCAAAGACCCCGAATAGCCAAAGCAATCCTGAGAAAGAAGAATAAAGTAGGGGGGATCTCACTCCCCAACTTCAAGCTCTATTATAAAGCCATAGTAATCAAGACAATTTGGTACTGGCACAAGAACAGAGCCACAGACCAATGGAACAGACTAGACAATCCAGACATTAACTCAGACATATATGGTCAATTAATATTTGATAAAGGAGCCATGGACATACAATGGCGAAATGACAGTCTCTTCAACAGATGGTGCTGGCAAAACTGGACAGCTACATGTAGGAGAATGAAACTGGACCATCGTCTAACCCCATATACAAAAGTAAACTCAAAATGGATCAAAGACCTGAATGTAAGTCATGAAACCATTAAACTCTTGGAAGAAAACATAGGCACAAACCTCTTAGACATAAACATGAGTGACCTCTTCTTGAACATATCTCCCCGGGCAAGGAAAACAACAGCAAAAATGAACAAGTGGGACTATATTAAGCTGAAAAGCTTCTGTACAGCAAAAAACACCATCAATAGAACAAAAAGGAACCCTACAGTATGGGAGAATATATTTGAAAATGACAGATCCAATAAAGGCTTGACGTCCAGAATATATAAAGAGCTCACACGCCTCAACAAACAAAAAACAAATAACCCAATTAAAAAATGGGCAAAGGAACTGAACAGACGGTTCTCCAAAAAAGAAATACAGATGGCCAACAGACACATGAAAAGATGCTCCACATCGCTAATTATCAGAGAAATGCAAATTAAAACTACAATGAGGTATCACCTCACACCAGTAAGGATGGCTGCCATCCAAAAGTCAAACAACAACAAATGTTGGCGAGGCTGTGGAGAAAGGGGAACCCTCCTACACTGCTGGTGGGAATGTAAACTTGTTCAACCATTGTGGAAAGCAGTATGGAGGTACATCAAAATGCTCAAAACAGACTTACCATTTGACCCAGGAATTGCACTCCTAGGAATTTACCCTAAGAATGCAGCAATCAAGTATGAGAAAGATCAGTGCACCCCTATGTTTATCGCAGCACTATTTACAATAGCCAAGAATTGGAAGCAACCTAAATGTCCATCGATAGATGAATGGATAAAGAAGATGTGGTACATATACACAATGGAATACTACTCAGCCATAAGAAAAGGGCAAATCCAACCATTTGCAGCAACATGGATGGAGCTGGAGGGTATTTTGCTCAGTGAAACAAGCCAAGCAGAGAAAGAGAAATACCAAATGATTTCACTCATCTGTGGAATATAAGAACAAAGGAAAAACTGAAGGAACAAAACAGCAGCAGAATCACAGAACTCAAGAATGGACTAACAGGTACCAAAGGGAAAGGGACTGGGGAGGATGGGTGGGTAGGTAGGGATAAGGTGGGGAGAAGTAGGGGGGTATTAAGATTATCATCCATAGCGGGGCGGGAGAAAGGGGAGGGCTGTACAACACAGAGAAGACAAGTAGTGATTCTACAACAGGTTGCTACGCTGATGGACAGTGACTGTAAAGGAGTATATAGGGGGGACCTGGTATAGGGGAGAGCCTAGTAAACAAAGTATTCGTCATGTAAGTGTAGATTAATGATTAAAAAAAAAAATGCAGTTCCTATGTGGTGACCTCTAATGAGTTCTACACAATGATATAAAGGACATATAAAAGTGTAGGCAAAGGGTCTGTTTGTGTTTATACAGAGGATCAAAGCCTAATTGGGCTTCCCCGAAAATGAACTAAGATACGATATGAAAAAGAACTTCCAACATCAGCACTCTCGGGAAGACTCATGACAGAAGATGATCAGAAAAAAAAAAAAAAAAACTTCAACAAAGATCCACACACTGTCACAGGTGTAGATGCACTCATCCCACCAGTTCCTGGACTTGCCATGGGAAAGATGAAGGAGATATCTAAGCTGGCCTGTGCATGCAGTAAAACAAAAATTGGACTGGATCTATACTGTTGGAACTCAACCAAGAATTAGGAGAAGTGCAAATTGTAGCACTCCAAAATCTTACAACCACAGACTATTTATCGTTAAAAGAACATATGGGATATGAACAGTCCCCAGGAATGGGGTGTTCTAGTTTATCTGAATTCTCTCAGACTGTTTAAGTTCAGTCGGACAATATCCACCATATCATAGATAAGTTTTCACAAATGCCTAAGGTGCCTAACTGGTTTTCTTGGTTTCACTGGAGATGGCTGGTAATTACAGGGATGCTTTGGTTAGGTAACTATATTCCTATTATGTTAATGTGTGCACAATTTAATTAGTCGTTTAAAACCTATCCATGCTGAAGTTACTCTACAAGAAGATATGTCAAAGAAATAATCAATCTTCCCAGGTTTTCTTCTGCCTGCTACTTCTGTAGCTTTTCTTCTTCCTACCTAATCACAACCTTTAAATAGAACTCGTGCCACATGTCGAATTTACCGAGTATCATAATTCTTCCAAGTGGTAAAGACACCTCAAGACAAATGCTGGGCATAGAAGCCACAGGGCATAAACATGCAAAGAAGTAAAAAGCTAACCTTTTCAAACGATAAGGCTTCTCTCTCACTTACCAACTTAACATTTCCCTGTATGGCCCCGGAAGATGACTGGTTAGCCAGAGACGGGTAAGATTCCTCAAGGGAGGAACAACCTAAGACAGGCACAGTCGCAGGGGGCCATCTGGTGAGAAAATGGGGAGCAGCAGAGGTGAGGCTTAGAACCTCCCCCCTCATGTTCTGAGAGAAATCTTCTGCATACATGGATGTTTATTGCCCTCGTCTAGCGCGGATTAACACATAGTCTACAGGCACACACCTGATCATCTACATTTGCTCTCTTACAACACTAAACTATGTTTTCTACCTTTATCTCGTATCTACCTACCACTTCAGCATTTTATTAAAAATAATAATAATAGAGAAATGTGGTATCCACATATAAATCAGGTTTAAAAATCAAATGAATATTCATATTTGAACTGACTGTGTATAGTTCATAATGCATGAGCAAAACCGAAAGCTTCTGTGATGACTGCCCTTGCACTGTTCACCATGTAACTTATTCACTATGTAAGAATTTGTACTCCATGTAAGAATTTGTTCGTTATGCATCAAGATTGGAGACTGACGAAAATTGGGCTTGGGGTGGATTAATGATTGTGCATTGAGTATTGACCCCCCTATACAGAGATTTGTTGTGGTTAACAACTATTTGATCAATAAATATGAGAGATGCCCTCACAAAATATATATATATATATATATATATATATATATATAAACACACTTCCAATTGTAAAATAAATAAGTAACCGGGATGTAATGTATAGCATAAGGAATATAGTCAAAATATTGTAACAACTTGGTATGGTGATACCTGGTACCTAGAAATATCATGTATATAAATGTTGAGTCGCTGTGTTGTACACCTGAAACTAATGTAATGCAATGCTGTTGTCAACTACCCTTCAATAAAAACAAAAACAAAAACAAAAAAAAAACTAACAGACTATAGTCCTTTATTTCTGAGTAAACTTTAGTCTGTGGGAAATGTTTGTGTGTTTTATGACTTTACTTTTGGTGATTGCATATTTATTTTCTCATAGTTACTGCTTTATTCTGTTACAGTTAAAATTTTTAACTAATTTTGATATTTTTTAATAGGCTTATTGTTCCTGAAGCTCATAATGTTAACAGACCAAGTCTAAATAACACAGCTTTGTCTCAGACATTTTTCTAGTGGGTGGCATATGGAGACCTTATTGTGTTACTCTGCCACCTTCCCTGAAATTCTCTGAAATTAGAAGTTTAACTTTGGCTTTCAGTACATTAAAGGAGTAGGGGAATTTTTATGCCTTGAGATTTGTGCCTTTCTATTCAGTAGTCTCCTGAGGACAAGATGGACCAGGCCCAGATGTGAGCTGCCTGTGGGAGAGCTTTTCTTTCCTGGCTGAGCTAAGGGAATAGGTTTTGGGGTGATACTGTTAGTGTGATAGTGTGTTTCATGTCCCTGTTTGACTAGAAAGATATGTCTTCAGTAACTTGCTACTTCTTTTGCCTTGGGTTTTTAATTCAGAAGATTAAAATTTCTCATCTGTAATTATGAAAATTTAGCTTTCTTTTGCTTGTATCAGTGATTCTTAAAATTGTGACCTTTTAACAATTATTCTTAAAGATGCTTAGATCACATTTCATTATATTGGATTTTCATTACAATATTGAACTTAATCTGTTGTGGTTGATCTGCTACAGACATTTAAAGATCAGTTTCTTCTCAATCAATATCAATTGTACCAAGATGAAAAATACTGAATTTTTGTTAGTGTTTTATAAATTTCTACTGTGGTACTTGATCAGCATTTGAGATAATGAACAGTATTGGTGACAGTTTGAATTACAAGTGAAATCCCCAGCTAGTTCTGGCTCTTGTCTGAGAGAGATTGATCCTACCAACATTTATTGAATGGGTTTTATGTAATAGGCAATGGGCTACAGAGAGGAGATATAAAGATGAGCAAAATGAGATAGAATCTCTGCCTTTGGGGAGCTTACAGCCCACTAAGGGAGAAAGTCATTAATTAAAGAATTCAATTAATATAGAATTCCAGTTGTGATAATTATTGATGAAGTAGAGGTTCTTCATTAATGCTATAAAGACCTGTAAATGTGAGATTTCCTGAGTATGGTTGGATGTTAATTAAATTACAAGGGGATGGAATAGCATTGTAGTCAGAGAATAGTATATGTAAAGGCCCTGTGGTAGGAAGGAACCTAGGAAGTCTTGAGATGACTGTTGCTGGCTGGACTGTAGAGGGAGAGGGTGTTACAATATGAGATTGGATAGTTAAATAGGAGTCAAACCACATAGGGTCTTGTAGACTGTGTGAAATGAGCATCTTGAGATATCATTTAGATACCAAAAAATTCACCCATTATAAGTGTACACTTCAGTGAGGTTAGTAAATTTGGAGTTGTATTTGCATCCTGAGACATTTCCATTGCCCCTAAAAGTTCCCTCATACCCATTTATAGTCAATGCCTGCTCTTACCCCTAACACTGGGCAACCACTGGTCTGCTTTCTGTCCCTATGAATTTGCTTTTCAAGAAACTTCATAAAAAGAATCATACGATTATTTGTAGTCTTTTGTGTCTGACTTCTTTCATTTAACATAATGTTTTTGTGGTTTGTCCATGTTGTGGAATGTATCATTGGTTTGTTCCTTTTAATTGCTGAATAGTATTCCATTGTATGAATATGCCACATCTTATTTATTTGTCACCTGATGGACATTTGGAATGTTTCTGGTTTGTTTTTTTTTTTTTTTGCTATTATCAGTAGTGCTGCTGTGAACATTCACATATGTCTCTTTTGTGTGGACATATGTTTTCATTTCTCTTGGATTGAGTCCCAGGAGTGGAATTGTGGGGTCAGTTTTTAAAAAACTGCCAAACTCTTTTCCAGCAGTTTGTCTAATGCCACTTTACATTCTCACTGGCAGTGCATGAGGGCTCCAGTTTTGCCACATCCTGCAGTTGATATTGACTGTTTTTTTCTTATAGTCATTCTAGTGGGAATGTAGTGTTATTGTAGTTTTAATTTGCAGATCATTTCTTAAGCTTATTCATGTATCTTCTTTGATGAAATGCCTAATAAAATCTTTTGCCCATTTTAAAATTGGGTTGTTTCTCTTATTGAGTTGCAGGAGTTCTTTATATTCTGGATACAAGTCTTTAATCAGATATATGGTTGTCAAATATTCTTTTCCCAGTCTGTCTTTTCAGTTTTCTTAATGGTGTCTTTTGAAGCACAAAAGCCTTAAATTTGATCGTTTGATTTATCAAATTTTTTTTTAGTAAAATGCACAAAGGTGATCATCAAAACCAAAGTTATGGATTAAATAACACAGGAAAAGGGAATAAGAATGAGAAGTGGAGAGGATAAAATGGAGCTTTGAGGAGTCCTCGCATTTAAGGTTGTGCAAATAAAAGAGGCATCTGCAAAGATGAAGGAGAAGTAAGAGGAAAACTAGAGTGTTGTGTCATATAAATCAAAAGAAGAGAATAGGAAGAAAGAAAATGTGTCAAGTCAAAAACAACTGGAAAGCTAGAAAATGTCCTTTAGGCTTAATAGCATGGAGAACATTTTTTACCTTACTATAATGAAGCCATATCACAGAGAAATGAAATGTGCATGGAGAGCAAAGAAATGTGGAAAGTAAGTAGGGAAAAGCTCTAGAATAGAGATTAGCTCTGTCTTGCTTTAGAAAAGCAGGATAGATGGGACTATCCCAGGAAATGAGTGAGGAGTCAGGTGAATTTTTCTCCCTTTCCTTTTCTCTCCATTTCTTTTAAAAGTACTTAATGAAACAAGGGAATTTCCTTATTTAGCACCTCAATAGTGACTCAGATATAATGCCACTTTTGGAAAATATGTGGAATAGGTGTTGAGCCGTTTAAGGTTACATGAGTCTCTTGTTATTCTGTTTGTACTTTCTGCCTATTTTTATTTCTACAAAATATTTTTAGAATTAAATAATAAATGCATATAGCATTTTGAAAAATGAAATGCAGGCCCAAACTCTTTTATTCAAAATGCTTAGGTCAGAAATATTTTAGACTTCAGAAATTTTCAGGTTTTAGAAAGGTAATCTGTAACCCATCAAATATCTCTGTTGGGCTAATAACCCTTAAACACATTAGTGTTTCTGCATTGAAGTGTAATAGTTAAATTTAAGTTGCATAAGTAAAGACTAAGTTTCCTATCACTTAAGGTCAGGTTTTTGCTCCCAAAGAGTTTATATAAGATCAGGTCTTATTGTAAAATATAAGAAAAGAAAATCTAGGTTTTTTTTTTTTTTTAAGTTTTCTGGATTTTAGAACTGTGGATAGGAGATTGTAGTACCAAAAATCCTATTATAAAAAACATTCCTTGCTCCACTTCCTTACAACACTGTTCCTGCTCCACAGACTCAGCTGCTTATATCTCATAGTTGTGTCTTCTGATAGTTACCTCCATGTTTTCAAATGATATGCCTATATGATTTTTTGACTTAAAAATATTAGACATTAACTATTGACTTCCTTTATACCCTACCTCTCTTTTCCCCATCCTCTTGATTTCTGTCACAGTGTTGCTTATATCATATTGTTTCCACCATTATCACTATTGAAGTATCATTTTAGAGCCAAATTATTATATTTTTCTTCTATAATTTTGTTGTTAATAATTTTGTATTTTCACTTGTATGATTTTTATTATAGTTATCCTTAGTTCTCTAAGATGTCTATGATTATTATCTATCACCTCATATTCTCTGTTGAGACTTCTTTTATTTTTGAGACCTGACCCTGGAAGTGTTCCATATGTCTACTCCATTCTTTATGATACTCTATAGGCCTGCTCTGCAGCTACAATCCTGGAACTTCACTTTGTGCCTCTCTAAGTTATAATTACTCTTCTGTGAATTCTGTGTTTTTCTCTTCCTTGCTTTAGTCCTTTATTTTGCTAGAGTACATCTTCCAGGAATTTCCTTTATAAGGGTGCATGGGAGATGTATTTTCTGATTTCATTTTTATCCCAAGATACCATTATCCTCCCTCCACATTTTTTGGATAGTTTGTTTGGGTATGAAACTTCATATGAAAATAGCCTCTCAGAATTTTGAAGGTGTTTTGCCTCTTACTGGATCCACTGGTGCTGGTCCTAATTCTGTTTTGATTTATATATCGCTTTACAGTGTGATAGATACTCCACCTCCCCGCTAGAATGTTTTCTTTTCCAGATTTTTCTTTGTCCTTGTTATTCTAGGATTTTATGAAAATGAATTTGCCTTGGTTTGGATGGACCTCTTTTAATCATTGTGCCAGGTGCTTACTGGGCCATTTCAACTTGTAGATTTGTTTCTTTCAGTTCTTGGGAATTTCTCGTATCATTTCTCTGATTATTTCCCTCCCTCTGTGTTCTCTCTGTTCCTTTCTGGAACAGTTTTGGGTCAGATGTTGGAATTCCTTAACTGATCTACAGATATTCCTATATCTCCAAGTACTCTGTCTTTTCTCTCTTAATTTATTTTGCATATTTTTGTACAACTTTCTTGGCAAGTTCTGTGACTTAATTTTCTAATCCTTCTGTTGAATTTTTAATTTTGCTTACAATTTTAATTTTTTGAGTGCTTTTTTTCTTCATATTATCATATTCTGGCCATAAGAGTGGTACATCATCTGAGGATGTTGATTGACTTAATTAAAAGGATTAAAAGAACTTTAGAAAATTATATTTATTTCTCTTAGTTCTCTTTTTTATATGTATTAATTTTGGTTCCTTTCATTTGGAATCTCCTCTCCTAATTTTGATCAGTAAATAAGAAAGGCCAGGAGTAGTTTCTGTGAAATAGGGGAGCAGAGGTTGGATTACATTGAATTGAGTATGGAAGGTAAGAAAGTGAAGAACATTGTAGGCAACTCAGAAAGTTTTGTTATAGAGAGAAAGAGCACAGGAGCATTGAAAGAATTTTATTTTTGTTTTTAAAGATGGGAGACCCACAAAGCACTTTAAAATTCTCTATCAGTGTGTAATTTTAAAATTTTTATAGCATTTAGTGTCAACTACTATATGCATTTTCCTTGAAAAACTGATACTATTATTTAGGTGATGTGAGGGAGCTTCTAGGAAGAAGAGGATGAAAATATGGGGAAGAAGGGTGACTGATAAGTGAGTACTCTGAGTAGCCAGGTGAGAAGGAGGGCAAAGAGCCTTGTTATATTCCCATATCTGGGGTTGCCTCTACTTTGAACTGTGTAATATAATTTACATAATTCATGAAAGGCTTGGGGGCAGTGGGCAACTTTATACAATTGGGGCAGGCAATTGAGGAAGTTTTACCGTAAATATCACTCAAATAGCAAAAGTGCCTGAACTCATGGCCAGATCTTCGGCATGTGGGCTTCCTTCACACAAGGAAATATGTTAAGAGAGAATAAGCCATTCTCTTCTTGGAAAGAAAGCTTTTACTATTTTGGAACAAGAGATTTCTTTTATAATCATGATTGAAAGAAAAAAACATTTACTAATAGCCCATGTTTATTATTATTTTCTCTGTTCTGTGAAAGATATTGTTCCCTGCCACAGATGTTTCTGCCATAGTAATAGGGACAAACATACCCTGAAAAAAAAGCAGTATAAGCAGCAGATAGCATTCTACGTGCTGGGCAGATGCTCTGATTTATTGACAGTAGGCAAATACTGACTTTCCTTTGTTTACCATATTAAAATGCTATATTTCTGTTTGCTAGTAGTAGTTCCATTTCTGGTGGTGTGTAAAGGCCATGCCATTGCAGTTGCATTTTGTAGGAAGTATGCAAACTGGAAAGATATGGCATGAAAATATAATAAATTGTGTGTCTAATAGGAGATAATACAATCTCCAAAATCAGTAACTTTGGAATGGAAATTGGATTAATAAAACACCATGGAAAAAAGGCAGTCTATTCCCATGATGCACTGTGCTGTTTTTTGTGGGAGAGCTCTCTAAAAATATTAGAAAGAATGCTGAAAATTTTTAAAAAGAACATAAAGCAAATACAATAATGGTTGAAAACATCTGTGTCCTGTGAGTGCATCCTCCTAATTTATTCCTGTAGGAAAATTAGACTTGAATTCTGTGAGGCATTCAGAAATGTACTCCTCTCAGAAAAACGGCATCTTTTGTAATTCATCAATGACATAAAATTGTGGCTATTACCAACCAATGTGGAATGACTTGAGATTTTAATTTCAGTGCTTTAAAAATATGTATTTATTTACTTATTTTTATTATATAGTTTATATACAATTTTATATTGGTTTCAGATGAACAACTTAGCAATTGATCAGTAATATAATTACTAAATGCTCACCAAGGTAACTGTAGTTACCATCTGAAAAAATGCATATTTAAGCTATTTAAGTAATATATCATTACTAAAGATTTAGACAATAGGAAAATGGGAAGTCATTTATATTGCCACATCATTAAACTGCTGTTAGCATTTTAATGAATTTTCCCTCTTTGGATTTTTGTTTGCATATTTATTAACACAGTTGTAATTATAATGTGTGTATAATTTTATTACCTTCTTTTTACCACATCCATGTTCCTTTGGCTTCTAATGCCTACATAATATTCCTTTGATTGTACTGGCACTATGGTTTACTTAGCTTTCCCCTTATTAAGCTTTCTTTTTATTTTTAAGTCATCACATTAGCAGAAAGAAATCTATATACTAAATAGCAATGGAAATGTGCTTATTTTGGTTTTTAGTTTAATTAGAATGCCTCTAAGAATTTTGCTATATGAGCGTAATGTCAAATTTTGATTGAGGCAAATTTTTTTTTACTGTGTGATGCTTTATATTATTTATTTAAGGTATCATTGATATACACTCTTATAAAGATTTCACATGAGCAACATTGTGGTTTCAACATTCACCCATATTATCAAGCCCCCACCTCACCCCATTGCTGTCACTGTCTATCAGCGTAGTAAGATGCTATAGAGTCATTACTTGTCTTTTCTGTGCTGTACTGCTTACCTGCCATGCTGTGACCTACCTATATTGCGAGTGCTAATTATAATGCCCCTTAATCCCCTTCTCCCTCCCTCCCCAACCACCCTCCCCAACCCTTACCCTTTGGTAACCACTAGTCCCTTCTTAGAGTCTGTGAGTCTGCTGCTGTTTTGCTCCTTCAGTTTTGCTTTGTTTTTAATACTCCACAAATGAGGGAAATCATTTGGTATTTGTCTTTCTCTGCCTGGCTTATTTCACTGAGCATAATACCCTCTAGCTCTATCCATGTTGTTGCAAAATGGTAGGATTTCTTTTCTTTTTATAGCTGAGTAATATTACATTGTGTATATGTACCACATCTTCTTTATCCATTCATCTACTGGTGAACACCTAGGTTGCTTCCATATCTTGGCTATTGTAAATAGTGCTGCAGTAAACATAGGGGTGCATATGTCTTTTTGAATCTGTGATCTTGTTTTCTTCAGGTAAATTCCTAGGAGTGGAATTCCTGGGTCAAATGGTATTTCTATTTTTAGTTTTTTGAGGAACCTCCATATTGCTTTTGACAGTGGTTGAACTAATTTACATTTCCACCAACAGTGTAGGAGGGTTCCTTTCTCTGCATCCTTGCCAGCATTTGTTGTTCCTTGTCTTGTGGATGTTGGCTATCCTAACTGGTGTAAGGTGATATCTCATTGTGGTTTTAATTTGCATTTCCCTGATGATTAGAGATGTGGAGCATCTTTTCATGTGTTTGTTGGCCATCTGAATTTCTTCTTTGGAGTAGTGTCTGCTCAGATCCTCCACCCATTTTTTAATTGGGTTATTTGTTTTTTGGGTGTTGAGGCATGTGAGCTCTTTATATATTTTAGATGTTAACCCCTTATGAGATAAGTTGTTTACAAATATATTCTCTCATACTGTAGGATGCTGTTTGTTCTGCTAATGATGTCCTTTGCTGTACAGAATCTTTTCAGTTTGATGTAGTCCCATTTGTTCATTTTTGCTTTTGTTCCTCTTGCCCAAGGAAATGTATTCAGGAAAAAATTGCTCATGTTTATATCCGAGAGATTTTTGCCTGTGTTTTCTTCTAAGAGTTTATGATTTCATGACTTACATTCAGGTCATGGATTATTTGATCCATTTCAAGTTTACTTTTGTGTATGGCATTAGACTGTAATACAGTTTCGTTCTTTTACGTATAGCTGTCCCATTTTGCCAACACCAGATGTTGAAGAGGTTCTCCTTTCCCCAGTGTATATTCATGGCTCCTTTATCATATATTAATTGACCATATATGCTTGGGTTTATATCTGGGCTCTCTAGTCTCTTCCATTGGTCTATGGGTCTGTTCTTGTGACAGTACCAAATTGTTTGGATTACTGTGGCTTTGTAGTAGAGCTTGAAGTTAGGTAGCATAATCACCCCAGCTTTGTTTATCCTTCTCAGGATTGCTTTGGCTATTCAGGATCTTTTGTGGTTCCATATGAATTTTAGAACAATTTTTCTAGTTTGTTGAAGAATGCTGTTGATATTTTGATAAGGATTGCACTGAATTTGTAGATTGCTTTAGGCAGGATGGCCATTTTGACAATATTAATTCTTTCTATCCATGAGCATGGGATGTATTTCCATTTATTGGTGTCTTCTCTAATTTCTCCCATGGGTGTCTTGTAGTTTTCAATGTATAGGTCTTTCACCTCCTTGGTTAGATTTATTCCTAGATATTTTATTCTTATTGTTGCAATTGTGAATGGAATTGTTTTCCTGATTTCTCTTTCTGCTAGTTCATCATTAGTATATAGGAATACAACAGATTTCTGTGTATTAATTTTGTATCCTGCAACTTTGTTGTATTCAGTTATTAGTTCTAGTAGTTTTGGGGAGAATTCTTTAGGGTTTTTTATGTACAGTATCATGTCATCTGCAAACAGAGACAGTTTAACTTCTTGAGTAATCTGGATGAATTTTATTTCTATGTGTTGTCCGATTGTCTATGTGTCTATGCCATGACTAGGACCTCCAGTATTATGTTGAATAAAAGTGGGGAGAGTGGGCATCCTTGTCTTGTTCCCGATCTTAAAGGAAAAGTTTTCAGCCTCTCACTGTTAAGTTTGATGTTGGCTTTAGTTTTGTCATATATGGCCTTTATTATGTTGAGGTAGTTGCCCTCTATACCCATTTTGTTGAGAGTTTTTATCATGAGTGGTGTTTAATTTTGTCAAATGCTTTTTCAGTGTCGAGATTATCATGTGATTTTTGTCCTTCTTTTTGTTGATGTGATATATGGTGTTGATGGTTTTTTGAATATTGTACCATCCTTGCATCCCTGGAATAAATCCCACTTGATCATGATGGATTATCTTTTTGATGTATTTTTGAATTTGGTTTGCTAATATTTTGTTGAGTATTTTTGCATCTATGTTCATCACGGATATTGGTCTGTAATTTTCTTTTTTTGTGCTGTCTTTGCTTGGTTTTGGAATTAGAGTGATGCTGGTCTCATAGAGCGAGTTTGAAAGTATTCCCTCGTCTTCTGCTTTTTGGAAAACTTTAAGGAGGATGGTTATTAGGTCTTCTCTAAATGTCTGATAAAATTCACTAGTGAAACCATCTGGTACAGGAGTTTTGTTCTTAGGTAGTTTTTTTATTACGAATTCAATTTCATTGCTGGTAATTGGTCAGTTCAGATTTTCTGTTTCTTTCTGGGTCTGTCTTGTAAGGTTGTATTTTTCTAGAAAGTTGTCCATTTCTTCTAGGTTATCCAATTTGTTAGTGTATAATTTTTCACAGTATTCTCTAATAGAGGTAGGTTTTTTTTTAAGTGAGGGATTCTCCATTGCTGTTTCTAAAAGGTTTTAAAATTCTGTATTGATACTGGGTTTTATCATTTGTTTATAGCATCTAGCAACATCAGTGGCTGATTGTGCAGGTTTTCTTGGGAAGAAAGATTCTATTCCTGTGTATTCCAGTGTCATGATATGCTCATGACTCCCAGGGCGCACTGTGTACATATCTTGGATTTCCCATGGATATGTCAAGCTCAATGTGCCCATGATGAGCCCTTTACTCTCCACTACTCTGTGAATCCCAATCTTGTGAATGCACAGCTAGGAACCAGGGGATTGGTTTAGTCCCCTCAGTAGATTATGGCAGTAGTCCTTCTCAAATGGTCTCTCTCCTTCCTCCATGTTTATTGCCTTAAGTCCAGCCTTCATCATTCAGTGCTGTGCATTACCCTTGGTCTCCTCACTGGTCCTGTTGATTTTTTTCATTTTCTGACTGCAAGCTGCTGTGCACAGGCTTCTCATTTTTCTACACGATACATGCTTCTAATAAAACAGGCTTAACTTTAAAAAATTGTTCATTCTGAGTGCCAGTCTGGATGATATGAATCAGCATCTCACAGTGGGGAGGAACAGGGCACTGCTGGAGCCTGGCACCTATGATCAACAGTGCAGAGAGTCATGTAGACCTCAGGTGACTGTCCTTCAGGGAGGTTGCCACCAGCAGTTTTGTTTTGTCCTAGCTGTTTCTTTTTTATCTGTATTTGCCCCAGCATTGTGTGGGAATGGGCAGAGTCCTTGGGTTATCTTGACCATCTGGAAAGCTGTAGAACAGCTTGATTGTTAAGCCATGCCAGTTGTCTTTGGTATCAGGCCTGCTTACCACTCCCATACAGGGATAGCATTGTCAGCCTTGCTTCCCCTCAGTCATGGTGCTAGAGGTCCAAATTAAGGGTCAGAGAGGACCTGAGGTCCTAGTTGTGTAACTCTTGTGTCAGAGTGAAGTGTTGATGGACAGCACATAGTAATGGGAAGACAAAGCAAACAAATTGGCCTTTGGGAGATGGTAAGAAGGATCATTGCAGATGCCTGAAAAAGCAGGCTGGAAAATGTGCTGATGTTAAGAACCCTTACATCTTTGCACATGGATACAGTTACTTCCTGTTACCGTTCTTGAAACTGGAAGAGGGATAGGGTAGTAGTGGCCATCTCCATGTCATCCAATAAATTACATCAGGAATTGCACAAAAATAAACATTTATCTATCTTAATCCATATTAATTATTCCATGTTCTTTTTAAAACAACTTTATTGAGATATAATTCACATCTGTTGCAGTCCACTCATTTAAAGTATACAATTCTATGGCTTTTAGTAAACTTAAGGGTTATGTAACATCACCATAATAAATTTTAGAACATATTCATTACCCTAAAAAGAAACCCCCTGAGCTGTCCCTGCCAAACATACTGACAACCCTACCCCAGCCCTTGGCAATCTTTAATCTACCTTCTGTCCTCTAGATTGCCTAGTCTGGACATTTCATACATATGTAGCCATACACTATGTGGCCCTTTCACTTAGTGTTATGTTTTCAAGGTTCACCCATGTTACAGTATGTACCTGTATTACATTCCTTTTGCTGAATAACATTCCATTATATAAATAACATTTTTATCCATCCATCAATTTATGGACATTTGAGTTACTTCCTTATTTTGAGGAATATAGACTGTTTTCCCAAGCAGCTGCATACATTCCCACCTGCAGTTTATGAGGGTTTCAGTCTCTCCACATCCTTGCCAACACTCACTTGTCTTTAAGTATAGCCAGAGTTAGGCTAAATCTCGTGGTTTTGATTTGCATTCTCCTGTTGGCTAATGACGTTGAACAACCTGTTTTTCAATGAGTTGTCTTTTTATTATTGAGTTGTAACAGTCCTTTATATTTTCTAGATAAAAGTCCCTTATATGATATGCAAAAAAATTTATTCTCTCCTGTGGTTGTCTTTTTACTTTTTGATGGTATCTGTTGAAGCACAAAAGTTAATTTTGTTGGTGTTTAGTTTTTTGTTTTTTTTGTGTGTGTGTGTGTGTGTGTGAGGTAGGGATCTAAATTCATTCTTTTGCATGTTGAAAGACTACTCTTTCCCCATTGAATGGTCTTGGTATTCTTTCTGCAAAGTCAATAGATACATGGGTTTATTTTTTTACTCTTAAGTCCTGTCCTATTGCTCTATGTATCTATCTTATTCAGTTCCACAGTGTCTGGATTACTATTCCTTTGTGGTAAGATTGAAATTGAGAAATAGGTGTTCTCCAACCTTGGTATTTTCAAGATTGTTTTCTGTATTCTGTGTCTCTTGAATTTCCATACGAATTTTAGGATCATCTTACCAGTTTCTGCAAAGAAGTCAGCTGGGTTTTTTATAGGGATTACTTTATCTGTAGATCGGTTTTGTTAGAATTTCCATCTTAACAATAGTAGTCTTTTGATCCATGAACATGCCATATCCATTTCCATACTTTTAAACAGCCAGCTTTGTGAGTCCAGTTCTTCTAAATATGGATTTTCATATTTGGTGTGTTGTATTTTGCAAGTTAGCTTTAGTGGAATTGCTGACCTCAGATCTGGATTGTCAGGCATAGTGCAGAGGATTAATTATTGCTTTTAATTAAAGATGAATCGATAAAAACGGTTTTTGGAAATTACACAGAGAAATAGTACAAGTGACATTTGCTTTACTCATTTCATGTGAGTCTTTGTTTAAAAAGTGCCATGGTCTGTTTTGTAGTTTGGTTTTTTAAATTATCATTTTTATTCTAAATATGTCTAACATAGGAGAGGGATTGCTTCAGGTAAACTTTCAGGCCTATTACCTGGAGATGGGGAACATATCATAATAGCAGTTTAAATGGCTGTAAGGAGGGAGGTCCTTCAGACACTGCAATAAATTTAAAACACTCTCACTTTTGTATTTCTCTGACATAAATGGTCCTCCCCAGAATGGTCATGGCCATGTACCAATGATGTAATAATGATGATACCAGAGCACCGAAGGCAGCTGTGGGCATGATGTGGCACTCTGGGCATGGTTAGTTTGGCTAAGTATTTCAAGAGAGCAGATGGAGTTTGTCATCTGTAAAAGAGGACTTTAATGCATCAGTGATAAAATGCTCATCTTCAACTGCTACGATCTCTTAGGAAGGGTAAGACAGCTCAGCAGGAAGTGCCTGGTGGTTCCTGTCACGTCAACACAGGGACTCCAACCATTGTTGAGCACAGCGCTCCATCTTGTTTCAGCCTCATCAGAGGTTTGAAGTAGAGTAGGCCATGTATCATATCTAGATGCTAATATTTTATTTATTACTGATTATAATATCTAGACAGTGATATCACCTACACTCTTTTCCTGTTACGTTGGTTGTCAGTGATCACCCATCTATTATAAAACTAGACTTTTTAAAACAGAATACTCTTTTAGCTGATTTGCTTATATATGTTGATCCCTTCCAGTTTCTTGTTTCTTCCTGTTTGCCTGTTGATCAGAGAGACCTGTGAAAGAAATCCAGTTTGTGAGGTCTGTTGCTCTTCAGATTGGTTAATAATACTGTTAGAGGTGGGACTATCTGCCCAAACACTTACCTTTGGTCCAGAGCAGGTTTTGGGGAGAGGTGGAATAAATGGCTCCTTGTCAGATGTGACCTTAGGGTTGTCAGCCACTGTTTTTTACCCTCCTTGCCTACTGCCCCCCCCCCCCACAAATACATGGCTAAAAATAAATGAAAAATGCCCAAATTAGAGATTCTTTCTTTTGGCTTAAGGCTTCCATCCTTTGTTAAGATTAAAAAAGCATGAAACATTACTATGTTAAACCTTATGGATAATTTATATTTAAGTGGTTTTGTATACAGTTTCATAGATCTCAGTGGGGTGGGGAGAGAGAGAACACACAATTCAATTATTAGGCACTTTGGAGAAGTGTAGGAGAAAACCAGAAAAAGGGCAGAGGTACCTGGAATTACTGAATATACCTTATTCAGACACTACTCTTTTATGTAAGGGCAGCCTTTTCCTGGTCCCAGAATGTCCATGATACTCTCATTTTACCTGGAAATCCTTTTGAGTAAGGATTAGCCACCTATAGGCCTATGGGCCAAATGTAGCCTGCTACCTGCTTTATTTTTTTAACTGTAAAAAATATTTAATTCACTTAAAGTAACAATAAACCCATTATATGCTAACATTAACATATTTTTTCTTTTTTTTTTTAATTGAAGTATCACTGATACACAATCTTCTATTGGGTTCAATATACAACACAGTGGTTCAGCAGTTACCCATATTACTGAATTCTCACCCCTAGCCTGCCACCTGCTTCTGTAAGTAAAGTTTTGTTGGAACATAACCATTCTCATTACATTTACATACTCACTGTGGCTGCTTGCACACTAAAATGGCAGAATTTATTTGTAACAAATATGTCCCACAATGCCTAAAAGTATTTACTATCTGGCTCTTTACAGGAAAACTTTGCCAACAACTAGTCTAGAGAGTAGACTTTTAGAAGGTTAAAAATGGATTATAGATCTCTTATATTTATTTTAGACTTAACCGTTAACCTTACCATTATGCGAACTCAAGCCAGCAGTTTTAAGGAAAAATCACTATTTATATCAGAATGAATCCTTGGTTAAGGAAAAAAGTTCAAAAATATTCTAAAATAGAATATGACAGTGCTGTATTCAAAACCTGAGTGGCCAATGGAAACTTAGTATCTGATTATATATGTACCTGATCTATTAGCCTCTTTCAGGTGCTCCCATCTTATTACATGAGAACAGAGTTACCATTTCACCCATAGATACTCATCTTCTATCATTCTTGAAGACTAAGTATGTCAGGCATTGTAACTTATTAAATATAAATATGAGTATAAATAAAAAATGCTAATCTCACTGTTGAAAATTTTTAAGTGTTTTAGCTCTATTATGTTTTGTCTTTTTTATCTCAGTTTGAAGTCCATGGCCCAAAATGACTCTACCACTGGAGACTCTCTTCTGTAAAGAAGACCAGACAGGAGGCTGGGATGAGCATGCCACTGCATCAGATCTCTGCCATTCCATCCCAGGATGCCTCCTTTGCTAGAGTCTATAGAAGTAAGACCAAAGAAAAGGAGAGGGAAGAGCAGGTAACTAAACTAAACTTCTTAGTTTCATTATTTTTGTCATTTTCACTGAATATGGTCTAGAATGATCAGCTCTGAGGATCAAGGTTTTCTCTGATAATATACTAAAAAAGCATATGGCATAAATAGGTTTGCTCAGAAGAAGCTATCTCTCTGTAGGTTTCTAGGTGTTCAGATTGGATATCAACATATTCTTCCATAGTTAACACATGACTTATGTATCTTCATTAGTTAAATCTATATGATTATTTCTAGTAAATCACTGAGAAAAATTTCTTTGGATTCTCAACATGATGCAAAGGATAAATTTATTTCAACAGAAATGTTATGAGTGCTTTGTACATACTGGTCTTTGCTTGCTACAAGGGTATCATTGTTAACATCACAGAGCCTATCTCTGCCCTCATGGCTCTTGATCTGGCCTTACAAATATGCATTAGAGCCTAAAAAGGTCAGTGATGGAGGAAGTACAGGACCGCCTAATCCCATCCATGGGTCAGAAATGGCTTCCTGGAGAAAATGACATTTACGTGGAGAACTTGGCAAGGAGAAATGTGGAGTGTCCCATTTGGGGGAAACATTACCTGCTCAGTGCCCAAGGCTAGAACAAGATGAATTTGAAGAGGTTACAATAGAATAACTAGAACATAAAGGTCAAATTGGATAGCAGCAAGATAGGAATTTGGAAAAGTTACAGGAGTTACCTTAAGGAGTTTAGGTTTTTCTTTGCAGATGGTTGATAAGATTTGTATTCTTAAAACTATTATCCAGGCTGCAGTTTAGAAAGTGAATGGAATGGTTGATAGGGAGACTAGTTAAGAGAATTATTTAACACATGTAGGCCAGGTTCGGCAAATCTTTTCTGTAAAGGGCCAAATAACAAATATTTTAGACTTTACAGGCCTGTCAGTTACATCTCTTCAACTCTGACATCATAGTGTGAAAAGAGTCAAAGAAACATAAATAAATGGGCATGACTGTAGTCCAGTAAAACTTTATATTTACAAAAACAGGTGACAGAACAGATTTAGCCTGTGGGTGTGATTTGTTGATCCCTGGCCTAGGGAAAAGGTGAAGGTGACTTCATCTAAGACAGGGGCAGTGGGGATAGAAAGATGTTTACTTTATTAATGCACTGGGCTTGATAATTGCATGTGGGGAGCATCAGGGAGTAATCAGAGATGACTCCTGCTTTTTTCCTTGCCTTTACAATGTGCTTTACAAACATTGCTCATTAGTTCTCATAGCACTCCTATTTTATAGTTAAACTGAGTTTTCTCCAAGCCTCTAAAGAATCCTTGTTAAATCAAGAATTGATAAGTCTTGTTTGAAATTGAATCATCATAGTTGATGCGATACCATTTTTTCCATTACTAAATAGAGAAAACAAAATGAAATCTATTATAGTTCTAGAAGTACATGGACAATGGAATATGAAAAGGTGCTATATAAATTAAAAGAGGTCTCCATATTCTTAGTTTGTGTGTTCCTTTTTTCAGTTGTATTGTCAGTCTTCACCCTTTCTGTTTTGCTGAGCTCTTAGAAATATAGTCAGCATTGGTTGAATGCTGACAAGGGGTGGTGTTGGGGTAGATGATTTCTGGATGTAGTATTTTCAGTATTAGTTCTTCTTAATTTGCTGGGGACAGGAGAATACCCCCAAATATGTTTCCCATATTCTCTCAATTTTCATTTAATAGTCTTCATTTCAGTTAATAGTCTTTTCTTGTAGTCCTCCTTAGCCCAAATGGAGTTGTAAATACCTCTAAATAGAACATTTTAGGGTGCAGCCTACTTGGTAGTTGAGGCTGCTAGTTGTAATGTCACATTTGGACATCAGATGGTGGGAACTTTTTGGTATGCATTTGAGGAACTTAAACATGCTTGTTTGGAATAGAGAAAAGAAGATGCCCAACATTTTAGGCCCGGAAGAGAGATTCTTTTTTGATATAAAACCCTACAGCAATGATATTGTACATAAAAGACCCTGAAGACTCCACCCCAAAACTACTAGAACTAATATCTGAATTCAGCCAAGTGGCAGGATACAAAGTTAACACACAGAAATCTGTTGATTTCCTATACACTAACGATGAACTAGCAGAAAGAGAAATCAGGAAAACAATTCCATTCACAATTGCATCAAAAAGAATAAAATACCTAGGAGTAAACTAACCAAGGAAGTGAAAGACCTATACCCTGAAAACTACAAGACACTCTTAAGAGAAATTAAAGGGGACACTAACAAATGGAAACTTATCCCATGCTCTTGGCTAAGAAGAATTAATATTGTCAAAATTGCCATCCTGCCTAAAGCAATCTACAGATACAGTGCAATCCCTGTCAAAATACCAACAGCATTCTTCAATGAACTAGAACAAATAGTTCTAACTAAAATTCATATGGAACTACAAAAGACCCCGAATAACCAAAGCAATCCAGAAAAGGAAGAATAAAGCAGTGGGGATCTCACTTCCCAACTTCAAGCTCTGCTACTAAGCCACAGTAATCAAGACAATTTGGTACTGGCACAAGAACCAGATGCATAGACGAGTGGAACAAAATAGAGACTTCAGACATTAACCCAAACATATATGGTCAATTAATGTACGATAAAGGAGCCATGGATATACAATGGGGAAATGACAGCCTCTTCAACAGCTGGTGTTGGCAAAACTGCACAACTACATGTAAAAGAATAAAACTGGATCATTCTCTAACCCCATACACAAAAGTAAATTTGAAATGGATCAAAGACCTGAATGTAAGTCATGAAACCATAAAACTCTTAGAAAAAAACATAGGCAAAAATCTCTTGGACCTAATCATGACCAACTTCTTCATGAACATATCTCCCCAAGCAAGGGAAACAAAAGCAAAAATGAACAAGTGGGACTATATTAAGCTGAAAAGCTTCTGTACAGCAAAGGACACCATCAATAGAACAAAAAGACATCCTACAGCATGGGAGAATATATTCATAAATGACATATCCGATAAATGGTTGACATCCAAAATATATAAAGTGCTCACACACCTCAAGAAACAAAAAGCAAATAATCCAATGAAAAAATGGGCAGAGGAGCTGAACAGACACTTCTCCAAAGAAGAAATTCAGATGACCAACAGACACATGAAAAGTTGCTTCACATCACTACTCATCAGAGAAATGCAAATAAAAACCACAATGAGATATCACCTGATATCAGAAAGGATGGCCACCATCCAAAAGACAAACAACAACAAATGTTGGCAAGGATGTGGAGAAAGGGGAACCCTCCTACACTGCTGGTGGGAATGTAAATTAGTTCAACCATTGTGAAAAGCAGTATGGGGGTTTGTCAAAAAACCAAAAATAGAAATACCATTTGACCCTGAAATTCCACCCCTAGGAATTTACCCTAAGAATGCAGCAGCCCAGTTTGAAAAAGATATATGCACCCCTATGATTATTGCAGCACTATTTACAATAGCCAAGAAATGGAAGCAACCTAAGTGTCCATCAGTAGATGAATGGATAAAGAAGATGTGGTACATATACACAATGGAATATTATTCAGCCATAAGAAGAAAACAAATCCTACCATTTGCAACAACATGGATGGAGCTAGAGGGTATTATGCTTAGTGAAATAAGCCAGGCAGAATAAAAAAAGTATCAAATGATTTCACTCATGTGGAGTATAAGAACAAAGAAAAAAACTCAAGGAACAAAACAGCAGCAGACTCACAAAACTCAAGAATGGACTAACAGTTACCCAAGGGAAAGGGACTGGGGAGGATGGGTGGAAAGGGAGGGACAAGGGTGAAAAGGGGAAAATGGGGCATTACGATTAGCAGACATAATGTGGGGGAGGGGGTCACAGGGAGGGCTGTACAACACAAGGCAAGTAGTGATTCTATAGCATCTTTCTGCTCTAATGAACAGTGACTATAGTGGGGTGGGTGGTGGGGACTTGATGATGGGGGAAGTCTGGTGGCCATAATCTTGCTCATGTAACTGTAGATTAATGATACCAAAAAAAAATGGCTTTGATCTTGTTATGTTATATTTTTTTAACCTAAAGAAAAGCTTTTTAAAGTAAATTCCTTGAAAAGCTTTTACAATAAATCAAAATATTAAAAGTAGTTCCTTCTATGTCGTGAGTTCATGGATTTTTTTTTTTTTTGAGGTATCATTGATATGCAATCTTATGAAGGTTTCACATGAGCAACTTTGTGGTTGCTACATTCACCCACATTATCCGGTTCCCCTTCACACCCCACTGTAGTTGCTGTGCATCAGTGTAGTAAGATGTCCTGGATTGTTTTGTTTGGATTTTGTGTTTTCTGAAATTCTGACAAAAAGCTGTATCTCTTTCATAATAACCATTAGTAGAAAGAAAATCACATAATAAATAGAACAGGAATAGACTTAAAAATAAATTGATTTTTGTGTATTGATCTTGTATCTTTCAATTTTGCCAAATTCAACTTACTAGTTTTAGTAGCTTTTTTGTAGATACCGTTGAATTTTCTACATAGGCAATCATGTCATCTATGAATAAAGATAGTTTTATGCTGCCTTTTCTACCTGGATCCCTCCCTCCCTCTTACTGCCCTAAGTGAAAAGCTCCAGTACTATACTGAACAAAAATGGTGAGAACAGACATTCTTTTGTTGGTCCTGATCTTAAGAGGAAAGTACTAAGTTTTTCAATAGTAAGTATGATGTTAGTTGTATGTTTCATGTGGATACCCTTTAATAAGTTGAAAAAGTTCCCCTCTGTTTCTAGTTTTCTGAGAGTTTGGTCAGGAATAGATCGTGGGCTTTGTCAAATGCCTTTTCTGTGTCTTATTAAAGATAAAACTGTGCATGAGTTAGAGCAGTAAAGATGGATTTTGTTCAGTAATAACTATTACAGTAGGGAAGAGAGTCCAATGTGAACTGAACTCATCTTCTTTTTGTATAAAGCTAGCTAGGATGTTTTAAAAGGAGAATGAGGGAGTAGGGTAGAAAAAGGAATGGGGAAATGATGGGGGCTTGGGCAAGGTCAGAGTTGTAGGAGTTTATGAAAAGCTGGAAAGAATTTTGGTTAGTGTGATTGAGCCAGATCTGGGTTTGCTGACTAGCACTTCCTGAAGTCAGGCTCCTATTTCCCCACAGAGGTTGGGAGACAGGGGCTCTATGTTCAGGTGTTGGCTGGAACAAACAGCACATTCTTTTAGCCACCTTGAGTTTTCCTAGCCAGGAATGTAAGAGTATTATAATTGTCATCCTAGGGACACAGCTGTGAGAAGTTAGAAACTATGCTTCTGTTTGTTTGTCTCTTGTGCGGGTTTGGATGGGGTCATTATGTGCCAAGTGTTCTTGTCAGTTTGTTGAGATGATCATATGGTTTTTATTTTGTGTTTTGTGTATGCATCAGGGATTTCCAGAGAAACAGTACATAAGAGGAAGTTTATTATAGGAATTGGTCCATGTGATTGTGGAGGCTGAGAAATTTCACTACCTGCTATCTGCAAACTGGAGAACCAGGATGGCTGGTGGTATAATTCAGGATGAGTCCAAAGGGAATTTCGGAAGCAGATGATTGTACGTTCCCAGTCTGCTTCCAAAGGCCTGAATCTGAGGACCTGAGAACCGGAACCAGATATCCAGTGGCTGTAGAAGATGGATGTCCCAATTCAAGCAGACAGAGCAAATCCACCTTTTGCCTTTTTTGTTCTATTTCAGGTCCTCAATGGATTGGATGTTGCCCACCTACATTGGTGAAGATCATCTTCTTTTGATGGAAATGCTGATTTTTTTCGGAAACACTCTCAAAGACACACCTAGAAATAATGCTTTAGCAGCTATTTGGCATCCCTTGATCCAGTCAAGTTGACACATAAAATTAATCAACAGTTTTTTATTAAAAGCAAAGTGCTCTGGTTGATTTTTTTGAATGTTAAGCCACCCTACATTTCACATATAAACCACACTTGGTTATAATATATTATCCCTTTTATACATGGTTGGATTTGAATTGCTAGAATTTTGTCTATGTTCAAAATAGATAGAATTTATATCTATATTCAAAAGGGATATTGGTCTGTAGTGTTCTTTGATTGTAATGCCTTTGTCTGATTTTGTTATGAGGGTACTGCTAGCCTCACTCAGTGATTAGGGAATTGTTTCCTCCTGCTCAATATGTTAGAAGAGTTTAAATAGAATTGGTGTTATTATTTCTTCCTTAAGGTTTTGTAGCATTAACCAGTGAAGCCATCTGGATCTGGAAAATTTTTTGAGAAAGCTTTAAACTACAATCTCAATATCTGTCATTAATATAAGGCTATTTAGGTTATCTTTTTCTTAATGCACTTTGATAGTTTGTGTCTTTCATGGAATCGGTTGCTTTCATTGGTATAAAATTGTTTATAAAATGTCCCCTTATTGTTTTAGTCTGTTCCCGGCTTCTATAACAAAATCTCAGACTGGATAACTTATAAGCAATAGAAAATTATTTCTCACAGTTCTGGAGGCTGGAAGTCCCAGATCAGAATGTAAGCATGATCACTCAAGGGCTCTCTTTTAGGTCACAGACAGCTTTTTGTATCCTTACGTGGTGGAAAGGGGGTAAGAGATATCTCTAAGGCATCTTTATTATTAGATTTATTAATGGATTATTAAGAACATTAATCCATTCATAAGAGCTCTCCCTCATGACCTAATTGCCTGTCAAATGTCCCAATTCGTAATACTATCACAATGGACATTAGGATTTCAGTATATGAATATGAATTTTATAGGGACACAAACTTTAAGCATATAGCACTCATCCTTCTAGTACCTTTAGAATCTGTTGAGATGACATCACTCTGACTCTTGATACTGTTCATTTCTGTCTACTCTTTTTTTTTTTCCCTGATCATCTGGCCAGAGATTCATCAATTTTATTAATCTTCTCAAAGTATTCTTGGGTTTCAAAGTTTTTCTCTATTGTCATTCAGGTTTCTATTACTTTGGCTTCTCCTTTGATATTTATTATTTCTTCTGTTTCCTTTCAGTTGGGTTTATTCTTCTCTAGCTTGTTAAGGTAGAAAAACCAAGGTTATTTGAGATCCTTATTTTCTAACATAGGTATTTGTGATTATAAATTTCCCAAGTTCTGCTTTTGTGGCATCCCACAAATTCTGCTGTTGAATTTCATTTTCATTCAGTTCAAAATACTTCCTTATTTCCCTTTTGATTTAGTCTTTGATTCCATGGGTTATTTTTAAGTATGTTATTTAATTTTCAAAATTCCTGGGCTTCCCAGAGATCTTGTTCTTATTTATTTCTAATTTAATTCCGTTGTGGTCTGAAAATATTTTGAATAAGTTAATTCTTCTAAATTTGTTGAAGCTTTTATCATGGCACAGAATATGGTCTCTTTTTGTAAATGTTTTGTGTACACTTTAGAAGAATATGTGTTCCTTTATTGTTGTACAGAGTGTTCTATAAATGTCAATGAGGTCAAGCAGATAGTGTTTTTCAGGTGTACTAAATCCTTGCCATCTAGTTGTTCTATTAGTTAAGAGTGGTAGTGAAACTGCTGACTGTAATTGTGGATTTGTCTGTTTCTCCTTATAGTTAATACCAATTTTTCTGTGTGTATTTGATTCTCTGTTATGAAGTTTGTAAACATTTAGGATTTGCTTGGTCTTCTGATAAATTAACCCCCTTGCTATTATGAAATGATTATCTTTACCCCTGGTGATGGTATTCTTTACTCTGAAGTCTACCTGGGTAATAATATAGGCACTACAGCTTTCTTTTGATTAGTGTTGTATGGTATCACCTTTTCTTTCTACTTTTAACCTATTGTATCTTTATATTTAAAGTGCTCTTAAGTTAAACAGTATATGGTTGGATCTTTTTTTCCAGCCTGGCAATCTCTGCTCTCTAGTTAGATATTAAGACCATTTCTATCTAATGAGATTATTGATACCTTGAGGCTAAGTCTTCCTATTTACTATTTGTCCCATCTTTGTTCCCTTTTCATTCCTTTCTGCCTTTATAAAATTAGTTAAGTGCTTTGTAAGATGTTTTTTTCTTTGTTGGCTTATAAGCTTTATTTTAGTCATTTTTTATTTTATCTTTTTTTTTTTTTTTTTAGGGTTTATAGTATACATCTTTAACTTGTCACTGTCTACCTTCAAGTGATATTACACACTACAAGTATACTTTAAGAACCTTAGAATAGTATACTTTCACTTCTCCCCTCTGGGCCTTTATGTTATTGTTGTCATGAATTTTTCTTAGATATGTGTCATAAGCCCCAGGGTACAATATTATCATTTTAAAACGCTTTTAAAAGGGATTGAAATAATAAGAAAAATATCTTTTTACCCTTATATAAAGTAACTACCATTTTTGATGTTATCTGTCTGAGTAGAGCCATTTTCCCTCTGTGTGAAAGGCTTACTTTAATATTTCATGTAGTGTGACTTTGCAGGTAATGACTTCTTTCAGATTTCTTTTTTTTTCTTTCTTTGTTTTCTTTGTTTCTTGTGTTTGGGGTTTATTGAGCTTTGTGGATCTGTGGTTTTACAGTTTACATTGAATTTGTAATAGTTTTCAGTTTTTTTTGGTGCACTCCCTTCTCTGGGGACTCCATTATACACATTAACTGGCTTAAAATTTCCCAGTGTTGCATTTTCAATATTTAAAAATTTTTATTTTTTTCTTTGTGTTTTAGATCATTCTAATTACTGTGTTTATAAGTTCATTAGTCTTTTCTTTTTCAGTCTCTAGTCTGCTGTTAATTCTAACTACTGTATTTTTCATTTCCAATACAGTGTAGTTTTCATCTCCAAAAGTGCAGTTTGGATTTTTTTTTTATACCTTCCATGTCTCTGTTCAACTTTTTGATCGCAAGATCCAAATTGAACTAAAAATTTACTAAAAAATAAAAAATAAAGATAGCAAGTGGTACATATCTTTATAGACTTAAATCAAATTTTAGCATAGTTGTAGTATCTTGAATACATTTCCATTTGATTATCCTAAGATTTTTCTTCATTCCTTTCCCATTCTTTTCTTTTTTGTACAACTAATTTCACCAATTAAAAAAGTCTGTGTTTTTCTTATTCTGCTGTCCCCTTTCCCCATCATTTGATGTTTTTGCATATCCTTAGGCTTATTTTAAAATGTCCTTCTGTGCATTTAAGGAGGATTATTAACGTGTATTTTAAGAAGTCTAAGAGACAATTTTGTATTTGGCCATCAACTCAGTGTTTAGAATTACACTTAGGTTGACAGTATATGTAAATTTTTTTCTAACTCAGAACAGTGTCCATTTCACCCTGTTATTAACAGGTTCCACAGAAGCAACAGTATCATTTCCAAATAGCTTAAGGAGAGGGATTTAACACAGGAAAGTAGATTCTTGCAAGTAATTGAAAGGCTGGAGGAGCAGGCCTTCATTGGGTTTCCCAGAATAGCTAAATCCCAGCACCCCTGAACTGCTCTGCTGAGATTAGGAACTGACAAATGAGAAAGTTGCCATAGTCACTTCTAGTGAAAAAAATCTGTGTCTTTACCATGGTTGGAAAAGCTGTCACTGCTGCTGCAGACTGCTTAGTTAGGAAGGAGGTGCTGGCTCTATCACTTCTGCCATGTGCTGGTTGAGCAAAGTAGTTACTCTTCCCTCAACTTTCCTCTCCCTGTCTCATCTCCAAATAGACTTTGAGTGTGAGTGTAATGGATTAATGCAACTTAATTGTGTGTGGAGCCCATATTACAAGGTTGTCCAGAAAATACATTTTTTAACTTTCTGCCATAAACCCATTTAAAATGAAACTGGTATGGATACTGAAAGAACTGGTCCATATCACAGTATCCCTCTAAGAGGATAAGCAAATAGGTAATTCAGAGATTTGCTTACATGTAAACAGTAATTTCCATGGAAAAATGAAGAGTGGTATTTTCTGTTATATACTTATAAACAGCCCTGTTTCCAGCCCCACTGGCCTCACCATCTTGCTTCTGAGGTCAACAAGGGGATTTTACCATGAAGCAACAGGATGATCATCATCTAAACACATTATATTGGCTATGAAAATATATGAATGTTGGCAGCCAATACTGTACTCATCTTTACTTGACATCTTCTGAAAAGATGGCCTCATAATTGTTCAAGTTGATAACAGTATTTTGAGGCATACTCACTAAATACTTTTACCTTGTAATAAGTATTCTCTTTTCTCTATTAGATAAATTATTCCCATTTAATCATAAAAACCTAACATAAGAAATTTGAAGAAAGCAATCTGTGTTTTAACATCCCTGAATCTCCAGAACCATGTAGCCCAATTTCCAGTTTATTGCTTGAACCTGCTGTGTATCATCATGGCTGGCTTGTTCTTGGGGCCCCATTAAGACATTTCCACTACTTCCAAAGGCAGTTCTATTCTTTTTTGGATTACCAGAGATGTGAGGTCTGCTATAAGAACAAACTGTGGCTTTCTCTTATTGATAGCCCTACCTTTTTCTTCAAGAGATTTTCAGTCTTACTCTGCAGGAGTGTAAAAATCCTTTTTTTCATGTATTATAAAGTTGAGTCTCTCAACATTCTGGTTGTTCTCTTTTGGAGCATTTCTAGTTTCTTCAAAGAAGTATGTTTAAATTGAAGAGATGAATATATATCTTTAAAATATGCCTCTTAAAGATCAATCTTTGGTTAGTTGTCACCCTCTGTGAGATCATTTGTATGACTTATTGAATCATCTATCTACTTTACCTCCTGCAAGATCCCCAAGAGATCACTATTCTCAAACCTAGAAACCAGGATTTCTTTTGTCATCTGTTTACTTTTACTTGGTCCCTGGAGTGATTTTTTTTCAAATCTGCTTCTAAGCATTTTATCCTGTCTGGTGATCACATCTATCACTGTAACATACTGGGAGCTACTCCAGTTTGCTCAAAAAAGCTATAGCAAAGAAAGCTATTGCACACTTGCTGTTTAAGAACCAAATATGACTAATTCTTTTCTAAATGGTTGTTTTCTGCCTTGTCAGGCTTGGTTTCTTTGAGGATGAAGAAGTAAGTTTGGATGGTTTTCTAGAGATAAAAAAGAATGTGCTATTATCACACATTAAATAATAATCAGTTTGAACTGTTATATTTTCTTTTGCATACATAGAGTTTGAGTTTAAATGCAAATAAAATTATGTGCAACTTTGAAGTTTTGCCATTTTAAATATTCCTAGTCAAAAGCCGATAGTATTGGTTCTGACTGTTTTGTATATTACTGGCTTACCTTTCCCAGCGAATTCTTACATAAGTCTTATGGTTTGCTGTTTCTTAGATATGGAGATGCAAGAATGTGCAGAATGACTGTAGCTGACCTCTGTGATGTTGGTTTAGTGAGAGTTTTTGCTAGATAAGGGTCCATGTAATATAGGTAAAACCAGCAATCTAGTGTAGTTACAGGGGAGGAGAAGTATTTGTATTTTGCATTAGTGTATTGCAAAGGAATTAAGTAATGGTGGTGCATGAATACGTTTGTCTTGGTACCACTGCAGGACTCAGTGATTATAGTTTGTTAGTTGTCACTATTCTCTTATAGCTGTTCTTTGTGAATTAAACAGCTACAAGGCAGATAATTTCTCAGGTTTTTCTGTGAAAATAGAAAGCTGCCCACATTTGTTTTTTAATGTAGACATTTCAAAAAATAGTACTCTAGTTATAGTATCTGTAATAGTTGTTAGTGGCTTTTGTATCTAGTGTCATTGAGATAACTCCTTTATTTTACACAGATGAAGAAACATGTCCAAAGAGAAATGTCTTACCCATGGATACTTGATTTGTATGATATTATTTCTATATTATTTTGTTTTCTCTTTTAAAATCCTTTCATGTGAATATAAATATATTGCATGCATTTATTCTTGTAGTCATTTTGGCATCAAGGAGATATTAACAGTATATTATGTACTGGAAAGAACCCTGCCCTCAAGGAGCCTGTAATCTAGAAGGGAGATGGGAGAGAGCCTTGTCACAGAATGCAGTGAGTTCTTTGACGGTAGCCTTCCCATGTTGCAGCCAGAACTCTCTTGATCTGGGATGTGGCTAGTTACGCTCTCTTCTTTTGTTTATCCCATTTCTTCTTGGGATTTAGGTGTGCTTTTTCAACTTTTGAATTTCATGACCCAGGACTTCCTTCATTTTTGGAAAATTCTCACCTATTCTTTCCTCAAATATTGCTTCTCCCCCATTTTCCTCATTCTCACTTTCTGGGAATGAAGCTCACTGAATTCTGCCATGCTTTCTGTCTCTCTCTCTCTCTCTGTGCTTCACTCTGGGTGATTTCTTCACTGTTCTCTTCCTGTTTCACTAAACACTCTCCTCGGTCAGCTCTAGTCTTGCTGTTGAGATTTAATGACTTTCCTGGAAAGACTTGAATGACTGAACTGTTTATCACAGTGATTGTCCTGGTTGCCTGAAAGACTGCTGGGTGACTGTTTAAAAGGACAGTGCTTTGGAGAGTGCTGGCTTCACACTTGAGCCCTCAGCCTTGGGCCACCACCAACCAGTTCAAGCCCCTTTCCTGCCAGAGTGAAAGGAGAACAAAATGGATTCCAGTGACAGACAAGCGCTGCGGATGGTGCTTCTCTCAGGCGGACTCACTGGATTGGAACAGGTTCCCTTGAGAATGCCCCTGGGCCCTTCCCATCCACTGGGTGTGTTCTCTTTGAGCTCTCCACTCCTCTGAGGCAGGGGCAATGGGGGGATGGAATTAGATGGTCTCCCTTCTGAAGAAAAACAGTCCTTGAGGCCCCTCCCCCCAAGATACCAGATCACCAAGCTCAACATTTGTCGGCTTTTCTGACCATAACTGTTAATAAAGAGTGTGGGCTCAAAAAAAAAAAAAATTTTGCCCTGGAGTCCAGGGCAAAAATACAAGTGGAGATGTGTCTACCGTAAGTCTAAATATCTAGAAGTCATGTATCAAGCTAATTAACTGCTAAGTAAAACATGTTCTATTCTTCTACCTTGACAAACACACCTTCCTAAGGACAGAAATTCCAGGTTTGAATTTAGATTTCTCTGACTCTGAGCAAATATATATTTTCTAACTATAACTAAGTTACATCCATATATAAAAACTCAGGTACTTCTTTAATGCAACTTTTTGCAGAGAGTTGATATCTGGATTTAAATAGCAGTTTATATAAGCCAAACTCACGTGTGATTTTTCAAATGTAATTTCTAATATGAAAGTATGTCCACATGGGCATAGCAGTATCCATGAGATGCTTCCTAAACATGTTTTCGAAGAATCTGAGCATAGTCCAGATGTGGCTATAAATAAAATATACAGACCTACTCTTGATGTAATTTTCACAGTTAGAGCAAATCTAGATGCATCCAAATAGTATTCATGAATAAAAAGTCCAATACATCTCAAATCAACTTTTCACAGAGGCATTAGAGGAAATCCAGATGAAAAAATTCAGTTGATGCATAAAGAACTTCAGACCCACAAACACTTCTCAAATGTAACTTCTCAATGAGGCAGCAAATCTGGATGAAACCAAGCAGTATCCCTTAATAAAATTTCAAGATCCTTCTCAAATAGGAGTTTTAATAGGAAGTTAAAATCCAACTATAATAGCTAGTCTTTACTGAGTACTTACTCTATTCTAAGACACTTATATAAGTTATCTCATTGAATGCTTCCTCCAATATTTTGAGATAAGTACTAGTCTATTTCCTTTTATACATCAGGAAACTGAGACTCAGATGAGGTAAGTGAAGTCCAGTAATGGAGTAATTTGACCTTAGTCAGTCTGATTCTCAGGTCCTCTTTCTTTCCCACTGTAATACACCAGTGTCCCACTGTGTGTATTTATTACAATCCAGTACTTCGACTCCAAGTTATTACCATTAAATTACTGTTTCTATGTTAATTGGCTTCGTTTACATTCATGGTTTAAAAGTATGGTTGCTACTAGTCAATTTTACAAACCTGATTTTGGAAAATTATTTAGGTAAATTTTTATTTAACTGGCTGGCATTGGCTTCATTTCATTATTTTGACTCCCATCTCATCTCTGAATGAGTTTCAGAAAGGATCTATGGGTTGTATATTTTTGAATCATTCTATATTTAAAAGTAACTTTAGGTCACTGTTATATATGGATGACAGGGTGTATTGCATTCTTAAGTCATTTTCTCAAAGCACAGTCTCTAGTATGCGATTGTTTTCTGCAATTGGCTTGTAGAGAAGCAGTCTGACGATGCCATGGCTTCTGTTGTAATCACTGTTCCTTTATAATAACCTATTTTAGTTCCTAGAGGAGAGCAGAATTTTAAGTTTTAATCTCACATGGGAAAAGTTGCTTTTTATCAATTCAGTAGTGCCAGAGCAGTAGTTCTAATTTTCAATTCAAAAGGAATGATGATTTTGTTCTGACTTTGTTCTAGTATTTGCAACTGTGTCCTTTTGTTCTTCTGTTCATTTGCTTTCTTCCTAAAGAAAATCATCAGTGTCATATTAAATCTGCTATCTAATGTGCCCTTTTTGTTTCTCTTTATTCTCTACTTTAGTTTTGCATTCTTGGAAAAACTTCCAAAGCTTCTCAACTTATTCGTTTATTTAAGATACTCATTTTCTTAAGTGAAAACGCTGTGTGCTGACTTTTTCTCCCTTAGTGTACAGGGTATTAGAGATTCTGTGTTTTTAATCACAGTGGCAGAGTGTGAGGGTGAGCCAGCGGTTTCTCTACCTTCTTTGGGAGGGGCAGGACTACTATATTTTATGAAACAAATTATAGGTAGGCTATGGGTAATTTTTATTTAATCTGGCTTCCTTGTATTCGGAGTTACCTTCTCTCAGATTTTGGCCATAAACTATCATTATATTTTGCTGGTGTTGTTTGGGGTTTCCTCCTTTTTCCCCCCACCTGCATCTTGATAGGTATATGAAGCTGAAAACCTGACAAGTCATACGTCATTGAAAATCATAGCCATTGCTACACTTGCTCTTCTCTGAGTGGAAGTGAAATTCACGTAACACAATATTAACCATTTTATAGTAAATGACTCACTGGCATTTAATACATTCACAGTGTTGTGCAACCACAAGCTCTATCTAGTTCTGAAACATTTTTATCTCTCCAAAATAAAACGCCTAGCCCTAGCCATCAAGCAGTTCGTCCACATTTCCCCCTATTCCCAGCCCCCAGAATCCCCAGTCTGCTTTCTGTCAGTATGGAATTACTCATTCTGAATATGCCATATAAATGGAATAAAAAAATGTGAGATTTTTGCATCTGACTTCTTTTACTTTGTTCATTAGTTTTTGGGATGTATCTATGTTATAAAATATATCAGTACTTTACTCCTTTTCTGGGATGCATATTTTTATATAATTTAAAAAACCTATGATATATGCATATACATGTGTGTATATATCTCACAGTTTTTGAACATTCATTTGTTGATGGACATTTATCTGTTTCTACCTCTTGTGAATAGGACTGCTGTGAACATTCTTGTACAGTATTTGTTTCAGTACCTGTTTTTAATTTTTTGAGTGTATACCTAAGAAAAGAATTGCTGGGTCTTATTTATGCTAATTCTGTGTTTGATATTTTGAGAAATTGCCAAATTTTTTTCCCACAGCAGCTGAACCATTTACATTCCCACCACCAATGTACAAGTGTCCCAAATTCTCTACATCCTCACTAGTACTTATTTTCATTTTTTAAAATGATAGCCATCCTAATGGGTGTGGAGTGCTATTGTATTGTTTTGATTTGATTTCCCTAATGATTAATGATGGTGAGCATCTTTTCATGTGCTTTTTGACCAATTTGCATATCTCCTTCAGAGAAGTGTCTGTTCAAGTCCTTTTACAAGTTTTTAATTGGGTTGTTTGTCTTTTTTGTTACTGAGTTATTGAGAATTTTTGCCCCTATGTTCTTAGATATATTGGTCTGTGACTTTCTTTCTTATAATGACTTTATCTAATTTTAGTAATTGGTTAATTCAGGCCCCATTGAATGAGTTAGGGAGTATTTTCTCTTCTGCCATCTTCAGGAAAAGACTTCAGAAAATTGGTATAATTTCTTCCTTAAACATTTAGCAGAATTTACCTGTGAGCCCATTGGGGCCCATTGGGGCCTATGTTTTCTCTTTTGGATGTTTTAAATTTTTTATTCAGTTTCTTAGATATAGTCCCTTTCAGGTTGTCTATTTCTTGGGTCTGTGAGTTTTGGCAGATTCTGCCTTTCAAGGAATTGATCCATTTCATCTAGGTTTACAAATTTGCAAGCATAGGCTTGTTCATAATATCCCTTTATTATCCTTTTAATTCCCATGGACTCCGTAGTGATGTCCCCTCTTTCATTTCTGGTATTAGTAATGTATGCCTTCTTCATTTTTTTTTTCTCACTTAGCCTGGCAAGAAGCTTATTGATTTTACTGATTTCTTTGAAGAATTGGCCTTTGGTTTCATTGATTTTCTCTATTGCTTTCCTGTTTTCAATTAATTGATTTCTGCTTTAATTTTTATTTCTTTTCTTACTTATTTTAGATTTAATTTGTCCTTCTTATTCTAGTTTTCCAAAGTGGAAGCTTAAATTATTGAATTTAGATTTTTCTTCTTTTGCAATGTAAGTATTCAGTGCTATAAAATTTTCTCTAAACATTAGTTTTGCTGCATCCCACAAATTCTTATTATTTTCATTTTCAATCCGTTAAAATTATTTTAAAATTTTTCTTCAGATTTCTCCTTTACCCATGTGCTATTTAGAAGTCTGTTGTTTTATCCCCAAGTATTTTGGGATTTTTCAGCTGTCTTTCTGATGATGGTGAGTTGTAAGAGTTTTCTATATATACTAGATACTAGGTTCATATCAGCCATAAGATTTGCAAATATTTCTTTCATTATGTAGATTGTCTTATTAATGTCTCTTCATGTACAAATGTTTTCAATTTTGATAAAATCTGATTCAATTTTTTTCTTTTGTTGTTTATGCTCTTGGTGCTATATCAAGGAATTCATTGCTACATTCAGTATCATAAAGATTTACCCATATGTTTTTTTCTAAAGTTTTAGCTCTTATATTTCAGTCCTTGATACACTTTGAATTAATTTTTGTATATGGTGAGACCACGGGTTGAAAAGACTCTTCTTTTCCCATTGAGTGATAATGGCACACTTGTTGAAAATCAATTGACAGTAGATCTACAAATTTATTTCTGGAATCTCAATTCTGTTGATATGTCTGTGTATCTTATGCCATTACCATACTCTTGGATTACTGTAGCTTCGTTGTAAGTTTTACAATCTGGAAACATGAGCCCTCCAACTTTATTCTTTTTAAAAATTGTTTTGATTATGCAGGGCTCTTTGAAATTCCATGTGAATTGAATTAGGGTCAGCTTTTCTATTTCTTTTAAATAAAAAGGTGATAAGAATTTTAACAAGGATTACATTGACTCTGTAGATTTCTTTTGGTTAATATTTCCATTTTAACAATATTGTTTTCCAATCTACGAACATAGGATATCTTTCTATTTATTTAATCTTTAATTTCTTTCAGCAATGTTTTGTAGTTTTCAGGATGCAAGTTTTGAACTTCTTTTGTTAAATTTATTCCTAAAATACCTTATTATTTTTGGTACTGTTGTAGCTGGAATTGTTTTCTTAATCTTATTTTAGATTGTGCACTGCTGGTGAGTAGAAACACAATGGATTGTTGTACATTGACCTTGTAACCTGCAACTTTATTGAATAGGTTTATTAGCTCTAGTAATTATGTGTGTGTGTGTGCATTATTTGGAAATTTCTATATATAGAATCATGCCACCTTTAAGTAGAAATAGTGTCACTTCTTCCTTTCCAATGTGGAAGCTTTTTGTTTCTTTTTCTTGTCTAAATGTGCTGGCTATGCTTTTCAGTACAATGCTGGAAAGCATTGCTGACAGTGGGCATCTTTGTCCTTGTTGTCCAAGCTCTATTACTCATCAACTATTTTTATTTGTCTAATTAATTGCAGCATGTATGTGTGGAATCAAGATTAAAGACCTCAATCTGTGGAAAGGACTCTTTGGTTTCAAATCCTGATCTCTTCACAGCTCACTATATATTCTTGGGCCAGTTAATCTCTTTCAGCATCAATTTCCTTACATCTAAAATATGATTCTTCAAAATCACCAATTTCATAGAGATTTATGTGCATTAAATGAGATGATCTACACAAACTTCCTGACACTCTTAGTCATTATTATTTTCACCATTTAAATCCTCAATTTACTTATCTCTGAGTTAGGGATAGGAACAGTTCCTACCTTTTAGCACTGTGAAGGGGGGTCACCTGTTGCTGTGTTACATACTCACTCTAAACTTAGCAGCATAAAATTAATACACTTCTTATGCAGTCAGGGATGTCATTCAGAAATTCAGGTAAGGCATGGAAGGCAAGGGCCCAGCTAGGGAGACCCAGATGCCTGGAATTATAAGTCTGAAAGTGTCTTTGCTCATAGCACTGCAGCTTACATTCAGATCATCCAAAGGTTGGTCTCAGTTGCAACTGTCCACTGAAGTTCCTACAAGTGGCATTTCCATGTGGTTTAGGCTTCCCACTGGATGGAACCTAGATTCCAAAAGGAGATCCGATACGGAGAATTCAAAGAGATCAAAACAAGTTGTAAGTCTTCAGACCCAGCCTCAAAAGACATGCAACATCAATTCTGTTAAAATCAGTGAGTTACAAATGAGTACTTACGCACAGGTCAGACTGAGGAGGAGGTTAATTATATCCCACCTCTTGATGGGACGCGGGCCAGAGCACACTGCAAAGGTGAATGTAGGATGGGTGACAATATTGTGACCATGTTCGGAAGGTACCATATGCCACAGACAATGCATGTAGTTCACTTAACACAGTGCAGAAACATAGTAAGAACTCAATAAAAATAAACTTTTATTATTATGCAGATATGACTAAAACAAATCCCTACTTTTGAGGGACTTACAATTTAGTGGATAAAAAATTATGTAAGGCAATGCATGCAATAATATGTTATGATGGAATTCCATAATGGGTAGGATGGAGTCTCAGAGGAAGGGACCATTAATTCTCCCTGTGAGAGTAAGCAGGGCCTTTCTGGAGTGGACGGACCTTGAGTTGACTTTATCCAAAGTAAGCAAAGGAAATTTCTTACATAGGGTCTTGATTAGCCAGAAATAAAGCCCAGAGCAGTTTTAGTTCATGCTGTTGGACCACAGATCTTTCTCACCATTTAGAACCACCAAACTGGAACTTACTGACTAAAGCAATGCTCACCAAATTGTCAGATTGATTCTCATGCAATGAGATTTGTAAATAGGAAATTCTTGCCTTTCTGGCCAAGATAAATAGAAAACCTCATCTAAGTTCAAAAAGACAACTCAAAATACTGGTCCTCATTTATCCAGCAATGAAGCAGGAGGGTGAAAGGCTCAGTCTACTGGTAAAGCCACTGTCATAAAGGAGTAGCTCTTGTAGTCAGGGAAGGTGGCTAGTATGAGGCTGCTAGGGGGCAGGCTCCGAGTGGATTATGGCAAGACAAAGAACCTAACAAAACCTTTCATGTCTTACACCTTTGTTATGGCCTTGAGGTAGTTGGCTTTTGTCTTACAATCAGTTGGGTGTTTAACAGATCCTCCTTCCATATCCTTTCTGTCCCCACTGAAATAACAAGCTCCTATGAAGGCAGACACTGTGCCTCCATAATTGCACATTGCAAGGTACTATTGGACCCTCATAATGTTTAACAAATAAAGGTCCTTTATTTTCTTGTCCGAGGACATGTCACAGCTTCTCTGTTATATTTTAATATTCATTAAGAACTAGCCACTCCAGTTTCCCAATCCCCATATCACATCACAGTTTTGGGGAAAACTATCCAATATACCTGTTATTCTTTGTGTGTGTGTGTGTGTGTGTGTGTGTGTGTGTGTGTGTGTGTGTGTGTGTGTGTGTGTGTGTGTGTGTATGAGTTTGTATGCATGCATGTTTGTGTGTATTAAGGAGGGGGACTGGTTGGGAGATTATGGCAACACAGCCTTGTCTAGATTTTCCTAGTAGAATAGATGTCTGGAAGCATTTTTCATAAATGTAATGTCCTCAGGACTGAATTGGAGAGAAGGCAACCATGGTGACATGCCTCTTTCTTGTCCTTGGAAAGAATAACTGTTCTTTTCTCTCTTTCTCTATGAACAGTCCCAGTGGGAGTTTCATATGACTTGGGTGATAGGAAAATATTTACAAATGTTTTCCTTTTGCCCCTAAGGAGGTATTCTGGGTTATTTCCATATTTGTTCAAGTGAGTTTGGCTGGAAGAGGAGAGGGAAGGATTTCCATGCCTGGATTTAGAGCTGCATGTTAAATTGTCTGCAGGAAGTCAGAAAGAGGAGTGCTAGTCTCATTTTCAAGTAGCCCTCAAGAACTCTAAGCTGACTGACTTCCCAGTAGTTTTGATGTTCCCGAATATCTTCGTTCCCAAAACCTTGTATTGAAGTTTGCCAAAGCACAGAATTTATTGTACATTCTAGAATGCAGTGAAGGTACAAATTGCTTTCTGGATGATTTCATTTTCATACTACTTACAGGCACACTAATGCCTCATTTGAAGTCAGTCTGTTTTGAAAAACATCTTTTGCACTAGGCATTTAATTTAAAAAATTTTTTTATTAAGGTATGATTGATATACACTCTTGTGAAGGTTTCACATGAAAAAACAATGTAGTTACTACATTTAGCCATATTATCAAGTCCCCACCCATACCCCAATACAGTCACTGCCCATCAGTGCAGCAAGATGCCACAGATCCACTATCTGCCTTCTCTGTGCTACACTGGTTTTCCCAGTGACTCCCCATACCATGTATACTAAACATAATACCCCTCAATCCCCTTCTCCCTCCCTCATGACCCACCCTCCCATACCCATCCCTTTTGGTAACCACTAGTTCATTCTTGGAGTCTCTGAGTCTTTGTTCCTTTAGTTTTGCTTCATTGTTGTACTCCACAAATGAGGGAAATCATTTGTCTTTCTCTGCCTGGCTTATTTCACTGAGCATAATGTCCTCCAGCTCCATCCATGTTGTTGCAAATGGTAGGATTTGTTTCTTTCTTATGGCCGAATAGTATTCCATTGTGTATTTCTACCACATCTTCTTTATCCATTCATCTACTGATGGACACTTAGGTTGATTCCATATCTTGGCTATTGTAAAAAGTGCTGCAATAAACATAGGGGTGCATATGTCTTTTTGAATCTGAGAAGTTGTATTCTTTGGGTAAATTCCAAGGAGTGGGATTCCTGGGTCAAATGGTGTTTCTATTTTTAGTTTTCTGAGGAACCTACATATAGCTTTCCACAATAGTTGAAGTAGCTTATGTCCCCACCAGCAGTGTAGGAGGGTTCCCCTTTCTCTGCATCCTTACCAGCATTTGTTGTTCTCAGTCTTTTCAATGCTGGCCATCCTTACTGGTGTGAGTTGATATCTCATTGCGGTTTTAATTTGCATTTCCCTGATGATTAGTGGTGAGGAGCATCTTTTCATGTGTCTGTTGGCCATCTGAATTTCTTCTTTGGAGAACTGTCTCTTTATATCCTCTGCCCATTTGTTAATCAGGTTATTTGCTTTTTGGGTGTTGAGGTGTGTAAATTCTTTATATATTTTTTATGTTAACCCCTTGTCAGATATGTCATTTACAAATATATTCTCCCCTACTGTAGGATGCCTTTTTGTTCTGTTGATGGTGTCCTTTGCTGTACCGAAACTTTTAAGTTTGATCTAGTCCCATGAATTTATTTTTGCTTTTGTTTCCCTTGCTCAAGGAGATGCATTCAGGAAGAAGTTGCTCATGCTTATATTCAGGAGATGTTTGCCTATGTTGTCTTCTAAGAGTTTTATGGTTTCATGAGTTACATTCAAGTCTCTGATCCATTTCATGTTTACTTTTGTGTATGGGGTTAATCAATAATCCAGTTTCATTCTCTTGCACGTAGCTGTCCAGTTTTGCCAACACCAGTGGTTGAAGAGGCTGTCATTTCCCCATTGTATATCCATGGCTTCTTTATCATATATTAATTGACCATATATGGTTGGGTTTATATCAGGGCTCTCTAGTCTGTTCCATTGGACTATGGGTCTGTTCTTGTGCCAGTACTAAATTGTCTTGATTACTGTGGCTTTGTAGTAGAGCTTGAAGTTGGGGAGCGAGCGTAATGCCCCCTGCTTTATTCTTCCTTCTCAGGATTGCTTTGGCTGTGCGAGGTCTTTTGTGGTTCCATATGAATTAGAATGAGTTTCTCTAGTTCATTGGAGAATACTGTTGGTATTTTGATAGGAATTGCATTGTATCTATAGATTGCTTTAGGCAGGATTACCATTTTGACAATATTAATTCTTGCTATCCATGAGCACAGGATGTGTTTCCATTTATTGGTATCTTCTTTAATTTCTCTCATGAGTGTCCTGTAGTTTTCAGGGTTTAGGTCTTTTACTTCCTTGGTTAGGTTTATTCCTAGGTATTTTATTCTTTTTGATACAATTGTGAATGGTTATCATTTTCCTTATTTCTCTCTCTGCTGGCTCATTGCTAGTGTATAGGAATGCCACATATTTCTGTGTATTAATTTTGTATCCTTCAACTTTGCTGAATTCAGATATTAGATCTAGTAGTTTTAGAGTGAATTCTTTCGGGTTTTTTATGTACAATAGCATGTCATCTGCAAACAGAGACAGTTTAAATTCTTCCTTGCTAATCTGGATGCCTTTTATTTCTTTGTGTTGTCTGATTGCTATGGCTAGGACCTCCAGTACTACGTTGAAAAGAAGTGGGGGAGAGTGGGCATCCTTGTCTTGTTTTCCATCTTAAAGGAAAAGCTTTCAGCTTCTTGCTGTTCAGTATGATGTTGGCTGTGGGTTTGTCATATATAGCCTTTTCGTTCTTAGATAGGTTTTTGATTACCAGTTCAATTTCGTTGCTGGTAATTGGTCTGTTCAGATTCTCTGTTTCTTCCTTAGTCAGCCTGGAAGATTGTATTTTTGTAGAAAGTTGTCCTATTTCTTCTAGATTATCCAGTTTGTTAGCATATAATTTTTCATAGTATTCTCTAATAATTCTTTGTATTTCTGTGGTGTCCATAGTGAGTTCTCCTTTCCCACTTCAGGTCTGTTTATGTGTGTAGACTCTTTTTTCTTGATAAGTCTGCCTAGGGATTTATCTATTTTGTTTATTTTCTCGAAGAACCAGCTCTTGCTTTCATTGATCCTTTCTATTGTTTTATTCTTCTTGATTTTATTTATTTATGCTCTAATCTTTACTATGTCCCTCCTTCTACTAACTTTGGGCCTCATTTCTTCTTCTTTTTCTAGTTTCATTAATTGTGAGTTTTGACTGCTTATATATGATTGTTCTACTTTCCTGAGGTAGGCCTGTATTACAATCTACTTTCCTCTTAGCACGACCTTGACTGTGTCCCACAGATTTTTGTGTTGTTGAATTATTGTTGTCATTTGTCTCTGTATATTGCTTGATCTCTGTTTTTTATTTGGTTATTGATCCATTGTTTATTTAGGAACATGTTGTGAAGCCTCCATGTGTTTGCTGGATTTTTCATTTTCTTTGCGTAATTTATTTCTAGTTTCATACTTTTGTGGTCTGAGTAATTGGTTGGTACATTTCAATCTTTTTGAATTTACCGAGGCTCTTTTTGTGGCCTAGTATATGGTCTATTCTTGAAAATGTTCCATGTGCACTGGAGAAGAATGTGTATACTGCTGCTTTTGGGTGTAGAGTTCTGTAGATGTCTGTTATGTCCATCTGTTCTAATGTGTTTTTCAGTGCCTCTGTCTCTTACTTATTTTCGGTCTGGTTGATCTGTTCTTCAGAGTGAGTGGAGTGTTGAAGTCTACTAGAATGAATGCATTGTGTTCTGTTTCCCCTTTTAATTCAGTTAGTATTTGTTTCACATATGTAGGTGCTCCTGTGTTGGGAGCATAGATGTTTATAATGGTTATATCTTCTTGTTGGATTGACCCCTTTATCATTATGTAATGTCCTTCTTTGTCTCTTGTGACTTTCTTTGTTTTGAAGTCTATTTTGTCTGATACAAGGACTGAAACTCCTGCTTTTTTCTCCCTATTAATTGCATGAAATATCTTTTTCCATCCTTCACTTTTAGTCTGTGTATGTCTTTCGGTTTAAAGTGAGTCTCTTGTTGGCTGCATATAGTTGTGTATTGTTTTTTTATCCATTCAGTGACTCTAGGTGTTTTGATTGGTGCATTCAGTCCATTTACATTTAGGGTAATTATCAATATGTATATATTTATTGCCATTGCAGACTTTAGATTCATGGTTACCAAAGGTTCAAGGTTAACTTCCTTACTATCTAAGAGACTAACTTAACTCACTAATATGTTATTACAACACAGCCTAAAGGTTCTTTTCTTTTTCTCCTCCTTTTTCTTCCTCCTCCATTCTTTATATATTTGGTATCATATTTTGTACTCTTTGTCTATCCTGTGATTGACTTTGGGGATAGTTAATTTAATTTTGCATTTGCTTAGTAATTAGCTATTCTACTTCCTTTACTGTGGTTTTATTACCTCTTGTGACAGCTATTAAACCTTAGGAACACTTCCATCTATGGCAGTCCCTCCAAAGTAGACTGCAGAGATGTTTTGTGGTGGGTATATTCTCTCAGCTTTTGCTTATCTGGAAATTGTTTAATCCCTTCTTCAAATTTAGATGATAATCTTGCCAGATAAAGTAATCTTGGTTGCAGGCCCTTCTGCTTCATTGCATTAAATACATCATGTCACTCCCTTCTGGCCTGTAAGGTTTCTGTTGAGAAGTCTGATGTTAGCCTAATGGGCTTTCCTTTGTATGTGGTCTTATTTCTGTCTCTGGCTGCTTTTAATAGTCTGTCCTTATCCTTGATCTTTCCCATTTTAATTACTATGTGTCTTGGTGTTGTCTTCCTTGGGTCCCTTGCTTTGGGAGATCTGTGGATCTCCATGGCTTCAGACCTATCTCCTTCCCCAGACTGGGGAAGTTTTCAGCAATTACCTCCTCAAAGACACTTTCTATCCCTTTCTCTCTCTCTTCTTCTTCTGGTATCCCTATAATGTGAATATTGTTCTGTTTGGATTGGTCACACAGTTCTCTCAATATTCTTTCATTCTAAAGATCCTTTTTTCTCTCTGTGCCTCAGCTTCTTTGTATTCCTCTTCTGTAGTTTCTATTTCATTTATCATCTCCTCCAATGTATCCAATCAGTTTTTATTACCCTCCATTGTGCTCTTCAATGATTGGATCTCCAACTGGAATTCATTCCTGAGTTCTTGAATATCTTTCTGTACCTCCATGAGCATGTTAATGATTTTTATTTTGAACTCCCTTTCAGGAAGAGTCATGAGGTACATGTTATTTAAATCTTTCTCAAGAGTTGTATTAATTTTACTCTGGACAAGGTTCCTTTGGCATTTCATCTTTGTATATGGTGCCCTCTAGTGTCCTGAAGCACTATTCTGGAGCTGCTCAGCCCCTGAAACAATGTCGGGGGTCACAGGGGAGTGGTATTTGTGCCTGGGGGGAGAAAAGAGCTGTTTCCTGCTTCCCAGCTGCTATCTCTGTCTCCACTACCTGAACCAGTGGGCCGAGCACACAGGTATAAGCTTTTGTCCCAGAGCAGCTGGATCTGGATCCCTGCTTTCCACAAGCGGTTGGAATCTCAGTCTTTCCAGGAATTCTGCCTGTCTTAGTTTTCCAACTCTGTAATCACAAGAATATCATGAAAGCACCATGAAATGTAGGTTTGTGCTCCCAGAGCAGATCTCCAGAGTTAGGTATTCAGTAGTCCCAGGCCTCCACTCCCTCCCTGCTCCATTTCTCTTCCTCCCGCCCATGAGCTGGGGTGGGGGAAGGGCTTGGGTCCTACAGGGCCACAGCTTTGGTATGTTACCCTGTTCTGTGCGGTCTGCTCTTTTCTCCAGTGTATGCAGTCTGGCACTCTTTCCTGTTGCTCTCTCAGGGTCAGTTGTATTAATTATATTTTCATATTATATGGAGTTTTAGGAGGAAGCCTCTGTCTCACCTCTCACACTGCCATCTTTAATCACCACCTGCAGTGGGCATTTTCAATGCCACTAGTTGTCCATTAAGGATTTAGGAAGGGAAAATGGTTTGTGATGTGGGCAGATGGGTTCCTCAAGTGTGAATCATTGCTGGAGTCAAGAGATGGCAAAGGTACAGTTTAGCTATGTTCCATTTTCTGCTGTATCTCCACATAATGGTGGCGGATGTTTATGCTTCATGTCCACATTTTATGAGGCATTGGCAGAATAAGAGGTGGCCAGGAGAAAGAACAAATTTTTCTTGCAGAGACAGCTTTAAATCATTCATGTACAGCTGTTGCCTGATGTATATGATTTTTCAGACTGTTCCTATTAAAGAAGATATTACTCATGATACTTGCTAAAGGTGGCAAGGAAGAATTTATTTAAGGGGGTTATGTCAATGGGATTTTGTGGTAGCAGGGGGAGATTGGGCTCAGTTCCATATATAATAAGGAGAAGTGGGAATTTAGAGCCAAGGAGCAGGGTGGGAGGTCGGTGGGTGGAAATTACTAAGAGGTAGGGCAATTCTTCGCTACAGTGACCTAACAGGATTTTAGACCAGCCAGACTGATAGGGTACCAACGGTGGGGAAGTTTTGCTAAACTGATTCAGCAGGATTTCTTGCTTAAACTGGAATGACTGGGCCAAGGACAGAGCCTAAGGTCATGTCCTTAGGAAACTGGCTTGAGTTTAGTCAAGGGTAGAGTCTTAATTCCTAAATTCTGTTCTCCAGGATATATCACTCAACTGAATGAAATGCAACTTCAAGTATTGTTGGCATTCAGTGACTAATAAAACGGAAATTATTGCAAATTTCAAAATGCTATTTTTGTTAAAATCTCCTTTCTTTAATCTAGGTTTAGAAAGAGGGTTATCTTCCTCACTTTTTTTGGGGCATGGATTTCATTTTCTAAAATTTTTATTTAAATAACTAAAATCTTATAGGTATATAAAAATACAACTTTGTGCTCTATCTATGGATTTTATTATTTATAAAAACATAAGATTTTGCCCAAACTTGAAGTTCCCTTGGAAATATGTGTCTTTCAGAGTGTGGGGGGCTAGGTGATTTGACTCAGAGCTCAGATTAGTGAGGTATGAGAGGGACCTACCCCCATGCTGAAACAACAGTTAACTGCTTGGAAAACTCTACTGCTTAACGCTGTGATTCCACTTGGGCTAAACTAGCATCAGGCTTGGAATTTAAAAGGCAATACTAGAGAACAAACAACCACAGAGAACTTTGAGAAGTTCTAGCATATACTTGGGGACATATAAGACTGGGCCCATGCATACAGCTGTGTGCCTGAATAGGACAGGACAGAGAAAGGGAAAGGTGACAGGCACTCACCTCTGGTTGACCTTGAGGCTCTGATCAAGAGGCAGTGAGAGCTAAGGCTGTCTTGTAAACTGCCTGACGTTTATGCCTTCCTACACAGATAGCCTTGGAAAAGGGTGGAAAAGGAGGCATTTTTTTAGAAAAAAATCTTCTGTCTGATAATTGGATGAGCACTAAATTATGCTGAGCTGGGAGTGATTTTTAAGAAACCAGACTTGAAAGTAAAAACAAGAACTTAGTTGAAACCTCAGAGGCTATACATTAAAGGAAATAAAGAATTAGTCCAGGAAAATCACTAAATAAATAAGCAACAACAGGGAGAGAAAAACAATAAACCGCAAGCAACAGATCAGCTACAACAACAATAGTTGGGGGGTGAGTAGAACAATCTGGCATTAGAATTGTTACCATATGCTATCTAAAATGTTGTTTGCAACAAAAAAGTTTGTAAGACATACAGAGGAACAAGTAAATATGTCACATACACAGAAAATAAAAAAAGGCAGCCAACAGAAAATGACCTTCATAGATTTAGTTGAAAAAGATTTAAAATCAGATATTACAAATATTTCTAAAGATGGAAAGGAAACTGTGTCTAAATAATTAAAATATGGTAACAATGTCTCACTAAATGTAGAATCAATAAAGATTACCATGAGAAATCATAAGAAAGAATTTGATAGAAATTTTGGAGTTGAATAGTATTACAACTGAAATGAAAATCACTAGTGGTCCTTAATGACAAATCTGGACTGACAAAAGAAAAAAAAAGATAAGCTTAAAGATAGGCTAATAGATATTTATCAAGGATGTGGAGTACAAAGAAAAATAAAAAAACAAAGAAAAAGAAATAGAACCTCCAAGACCTATAAGGCACCATTAAGAGTAACAATATATGCATAATGGAGGCCCAGAAAAAGAGAAAGAGAAAAGGACACAATAAATATTTGGAGAAAATAATTAACAAAATGTCCCCAATTTAATAAAAAATAATCTACACGTTATGAATCTCAATGAAGTCTATATCCCCTCAAAGGGATCCATATATAGACAGATAACAGTCAAACTGACTAAAAATCAAAAACTTTTAAAGATTAAAAGGAAATCTCAAAAGTAGTAAGAGAAAAGCAATTTATTATGTACAAATGATCCTCCATAAGATTAACAGCTGATTCTTATCAAAAGTGATGGAGAGCAAAAAAGTGGGGTAAGTCTTCAAAATGTTAAAAGTAAAAGACTACTATGTAAGAATATACTTTCACATATACTCTCCTTCAACAATGAAGGACATTTGCAGATAAACAGAAAATAAAATAATGTTCTGCTACCAGATCCACCCTATGAGAAAAGATTGGACTTCACTGAGACCGATATGGATGGAATACTACTCAGAATTCTTCCATGTTTATATTGTATTTGTGTTTCAGGTCCTCTGTTTAGAAATGCACACCTCCAATTACATAGCATCTTGAGAAGTCAGTCTCTTCTGAGCTTGGTTCCAGTGACCTGGTTTCCTGGATCAGAACCTGAGTGCTCTGATGAAATGACTCTAATTTACTAACTTATGCTGAGGACTGGACTTGTGATGTGGTAGGACCACATATCTGCATGAGGGAGTAATGACCACATTTGGAGTGAGAACGACCAGGTTTCTAGATCCAGCTTCACCTCTGTAGGGCCCTTGGTAAAATCTTTTAATTTCCTGAGCAACTATTTCCTCATTTGTGAAATACAGATAATAAGGGGTATCTTGCTGAATTATTGTAAAATGTGGAGATGTAAGTATAAATATATGGCACATGCTCAATTTTTACTAAATGGTAGTTATTGACATATCAAATGAAACTTTAGAATGCAAGTTGTGTTTAATAACAGTAAATTCAAAATATCACCATCAATTTACAGTTCTGTCTTTCTGACCAAATGAAACAATAATATTCACACGAAGTCCTCAAATCTTCCAATAAGTATTTACTGAGCACTCACCATGTGCCAGGCACTGGGTTCCAAACTGGAAATATACCAGTGAACAAATAAGAGACACTAACCCTGATGGGAGGAGAATAGCCCACTGAGAGCCTTTCAGAGGACAGAGCTCAGCAGGGTCTGACACCTCCTCTGCAGCCTCTCACCTCTCCCCATTTGATTCCACATCTTCCATACAATAAAAATCAGGAATATAACTTTATTTTTAGCTGATAGATGACAGAATCAAAAGGATCTGGGCAAATACACTCAAGAGGGAACTGCCCCACGTAGCCTGGGGTGGGCCAGAGAGGATTCCTATTTCAGGACAGCAAGGTTCCAGCTTTCATTATCTGGTGATCCAGACTCCATTTCCTGGACTTTCTCCTAGGATCTGTAAGTGACTGTGGCTTCTCTGGACTCAGATCTTCCCTGATGGTCAGTGTTAAGGTCCCATGGGATGGCAAGCAGAATTGGTTCAGTCTGGTTCTGTGTGTCCTCCTTCTACACCTGCTGACTTCCTGGGAGCTGTGCCCTGGAGCAGGTCCTTTTTCTTTTTGATGCAGGTTAGTTCAGATCCTCACTTACTCTGTTTACAAGGGAGGAGCTAAGCTTCCATCTTGCACATAGCAGAGTACTTTTCCTCTATCCGTGAACATTATTATTTTCCTAAATTACCATAGTTGAAGCCATCTGTAGGCATAACTAAAAAATTAGCTACATGAAAATTTAACTTTGTGCTTTGCAATGTGGGGTCCTCAGAGATCCAGGCTGAGAGGGAAGATCCACCTGCACAGTAATTAAGATGCCAAGTCTGGGTGGTGGGTGTCACTGTGGCCATGCCCAGGTGGCTTCAACCGAGTCTTCTCTATGTTTTAGAAATTTATTATCATAAATGTTAACGCTGAACTACTCTTGTACATTTGTAATATCATAGGAACCACGCAAATAGCTCATAGAACTTTCATCTAATTGCCTGTATTTGTCCTTTCCCATCCCTCCCACCACCCCAGAGCTTTCTCATGAGAGCGCTTCCAGCCCAAGGGCTGAGTTTGGCAGCTATTGAGTCATAAGTCCCTTTTTAAGAAGGACATGGTGGTTGTGATGTCTGGCCTGAGGAGTACAGTTTGTAATGGATGAGGTGTCTGCGAAAAACTTCAGGGAAAAGAGAAATGAATAAACAGGCAGTTTCCACCTCCTGATGCCCTTCACTTGATCTGCTGGGACTGGGACTGTGGGAGACGTGGAGGTTTTTGGCCCAATGGCTCCAGCATTTTCCAGTTCTCCATAGATTGGAACACCATTTGATATATGTCAGCTACTCTCACATTGCAATGCCAAAATTCATTTCCATAGCACATCTATCCTTTGAATAACGCTTCCCAAGTGGTGGGAAAACATTATTTAAATTAAACTAAAAATAAAAAAGAAAGAAAACTCCACTCTTTAACCTGCAAGCCAAGTTCTCCACAAGCCAAAAAGAGCTCCTAAGACATGAACTAAATATCTGGGATATTTTATGGTGTGACTATTTGAAGGAAAGTCCAACATCATTTAAACAGAGGGTTCAAGTGATTTTCAAACAACAGAAAGTTAATGATTATTACCTGTTACGGGAAATGAGAGGTAAGCCTGTGCAATGCACAAAATCTAGGTTATTTGGTTGAGGTGACAGCTAAGTAATGAAGCCAAAATAGGAAACCTTACAGTAAAGGGAAAAGTCCAAGAAGGAAGGTTTCAGACAGAAAAAGTTACAACCCTGAACAAGGAAGATGAAAGGCTCCACCATTGGTCATTTAAATCTGCAGGCTGGTCTAACCTTGAGAAATGTGTCTACTTATTGGAAGATTTTAGTGTGTTATGTGAATAACATTGTTTTTTACAGTTGGGAAAACAACTGAGTTAATGGTGCTGCTTAGAATTTACTGTTATTAAAAATAATTTGTACTCTGACTTTTCATCTGACATATTAACAGTGAAAATATCTAGTAAATATTTAAGGTGTTTTCTCATCCATAAATGACAATTAGTTCCTACCTTATCAGCATATTGTGAGGGTTGAATTATGTTAAAAATAAACATACATGACTATTGGAAAAATGCATGACACATGATAAAATGTACAATAAATGGCAGTTATTATCATCATCAGCTAATAGTTACATGAAAATTTAACTCTGCACATTGCAATGTGGGGTCCTCAGAGATACAGGCTGAGAGGGAAGATACATAGACATTTCTGAAAATAAAATTTATTACATCAAGAGGGACCTTGATAATTTGGAGAACCAACAGGTTGGATATCAGATGGCCCAGACTATAGCTGGCCTGGCTGTGGACTGACTGTACAACCTTCGGGAATCTTTGGAACTACTCCAATTCTTAGTGTATTCAACTGTAAGGGATTGTCTAAACAGTGGGTGTCTCCTAGAGTTTGATAGGAATCATTGAGATACGTCATGCAGAGCTCTTAGTAGGGTATCTATAACAATACAAAGTCTAAAACGGTTTTGTTTTTGTTACTGTTGTCATCACTAATGGGAAAAAAATGTCTATTTGTATGAGTTCTTTCAGATTTTCATCCTGGTACCGGTAAGCTCTAAAGAGCTGGGATTTTGTTGTGGAAATAGGTCTCAGAGAAGCTGAACCTGGGACATAGGAGCTACCAGTCAAACAAAGGTGGCTATCCAGCCCTTGAAATGTGATTAGTTGAACCTGAAAGGAGTAAGTGTAAAATACAGTGCAGAAAAAGAATGTAAAGTATTCTATTGATAATTCTATATTAATTACATGTTGAAATGATAACATTTTAGATATTGGGCTAAATAAAATATATTATTAAAATTAGTTTCTATTGTTTATTTTTAGTTCTTTAATAGGCTTTCTAGTAACTTTAGAATTGCATATGTGGTCCCCTGTTGTTTTTATTATTGGAAAGCACTAGCCTAGCATTCACTTCCTCTCTAAGCAACTCTAATGCCAGGTCAGCTCTGTGCTACACACTGGAAATAAAGACACCCCCCCCCCAAACTGTTTAGAACTCCAGGAGAGGTTCTAGAAAATCACAGCTTTTATGAATATTGAATGAAGCAACTTATATTTGGTTACACAGGGATAAGCATATAGAGTTCAATAAATATAAGTATTAGCCAGTATTATAACCGTTATTTTTTCTCCATGAAGTGCAAGGTTATATGATTTGCCGTTCCTCGGAAGAAGTGGGGAACATCTGACGTGCTTGTATAGTTGATGTGTTCTAGACTCTGACACATGTATGGCACTCGGGCAGAATGGTCCTAAATTGTCTGGTCGTGGAGATGGCATGGGGGCAGCAGGGCTGTGGAGTGTCTCCCTGGGTCAATGGACCCTGTGACACTTCCTTGTGTGACCTTTAACCTTGCAGTGCTGGGGCAAGTTTAAAGATGAGACATTTGTGGACTGCTGACCTGAGTAGTATGTAGAATGGAGGTTTGTGCAAGGATGCTGGGGGTGTCTGTGTTTTCCCCACATTCCCTGAGAACTGTCTGGCTTCTCTACCCTGTATGTCACCCCCCACCAAGGTTTCCAGGCACTAAAGCATCTCCTTGTGAGGTGCAGCGCACTGGTGATTTATTTGAGGTTCTCTTGCCAAGTATTCTCAATGTTTAACAGGTTTCTACCAGAGAATCTCATCTTCCCTTCCCCACTCTCTCAGTTTCTTTATTTCTCAGTATTAGAAGCTAAATAGATTTGGACGGACAATTTGGCTTGCTCTGCTCCTTCCTGGCCACTGCTTGTGTTAGCTCCCACAAATAAAACCCAAGCTGATAGCAGTGGAATTTATGAAGACCAGTAAGAAATGAGGTATGCAGAGCAGTGCTCACACATAGCTGACCCTAGATGTGCTGAGGTCCCATTTCTACGCCAAATTGCACAAATGGTAGGGCCCCCACCCTTGCAATTGTGGAGGCCAAATATGCCAAAGTAATTCAAAGAACATAATTTATTTGTCCCTGGAAACCTAGGATTGGAATTGTGCTCTGGGACCCCTGTGCCTCCTCACCCCCATGCACCCCAAGTTCGCAGTTACCTCCAGGGCTGCCTCATCCTGCAACTGGGTGCAAGTATTCAATTCTCCCCAGGAGCCTGGATCTTGAGCTACAAAGAGAATATAATTCAGAAAGATTTTGTATGGTTTTTCTTCTGATGGTTTACTTGTAGAGCAGATCAGAATTGATGTAAGCTTGGTAACACTTTCCAGATCCCCCAAAAGGTGTGCCTGTCCCCATTGCACAGGAAGGTCTCCTTCCCCAGAGCAGGGCTGCAGGCATTGTCCCAGGGACAGGAAGAGCTCCAGGGAGTTCACATCTCACTGGTGGAAAGTGGTGCCCTCGGGGTCAAAAGGAACCGCTCACAAGGCCCATATTCTTTCTTAATCAGACTCACTTGCTTCAGAGTTCTTTGCTCATAAGCTCCATGGAGCCCTTCTGCACACAGGATTGGAAACACACTCTTTCTAGGCTTGAAATATATTTCTTCTCTGATCTTTGTTATGTCCCTCCTTCTACTGACTTTAGGCCTCATTTGTTCTTCTTTTTCCAATTTCGATAATTGTGACTTTAGACTATGCATTTGGGACTGTTCTTCCTTCTTTAAATATGCCTGGATTGCTATATACTTTCCTCTTAAAACTGCTTTCGCTGCATCCCACAGAGGTTGGGGCTTTGTGTTGTTGTTGTCATTTGTTTCAATATATTGCTTGATCTCTATTATAATTTGGTCATTGATCCATTGATTATTTAGGAGCATGTTGTTAAGCCTCCATGTGTTTGTGAGCCTTTTTGCTTTCTTTGTGCAATTTATTTCTAGTTTTATACCTTTCTGGTCTGAGAAGTTGGTTGGTAGAATTTCAATCTTTTTGAATTTACTGAGGCTCTTTTTGTGGCCTAGTATGTGGTCTATTCTGGAGAATGTTCCATGTGCACTTGAGAAGAATGTGCATCCTGCTGCTTTTGGATGTAGAGTTCTATAGATGTCTATTAGGTCCATCTGTTTAGTGTGTTGTTCAATGCATCTGTGTCCTTCCTTTCTGTCTGGTGGATCTGTCCTTTGGAGTGAGTGGTGTGTTGAAGTCTCCTAAAATGAATGCATTGCATTCTATTTCCTCCTTTAATTCTGTTAGTATTTGTTTCACATATGTTGGTGCTCCCGTGTTGGTTACATATATATTTATAATGGCTATATCCTCTTGTTGGACTGAGCCCTTTATCATTATGTAATGTCCTTTATCTCTTGTTACTTTCTTTGTTTTGAAGCCTATTTTGTCTGATACTAGTACTGCAACACCTGTTTTATTCTCCTTGTTGTTTGCATGAAATTTCTTTTTCCATCCCTTGACTTTTAGTCTGTGCATGTCTTTGGGTTTGATTTGGGTCTCTTGTAAGCAGCATATAGATGGATCTTGGTTTTTCATCCGTTCTATTACTGTGTGTCTTTTGATTGATGCATTCAGTCCATTTATATTTAGGGTGATTATTGAAAGACATGTTCTTATTGCCAGTGCAGGCTTTATGTTCGTGGTTACCAAAGGTTCAGGGTTAGCTTCTTTACTATCTTACCGTCTAACTAAACTCACTTACTGAGCTATTATAAACACAGTCTGATGATTCTTTATTTCTCTCCCTTCTTATTCCTCCTCCCCCATTCTTTATATGTTCGGTGTTTTATTTTGTGCTCTTTTGTGTTTCCTTTGACTGCTTTTGTGGGTAGTTGATTTTATTTTTTGCCTTTCGTTAGTATTTGGTTGGTCTGCTTTCTTTGCTGTGATTTTATTTTCTTTGGTGACATCTATTTAGCCTTAGGAATGCTTCCATCTAGAGCAATCCCTCTAAAATACCCTGTAGAGGTGGTTTGTGGGAGGCAAATTCCCTCAACATTTACTTGTCTGGCAATTATTTAATCCTTCCTTCATATTTAAATGATAATCATGCTGAATACAGTATTCTTGGTTCAAGGCTCTTCTGTTTCATCACATTAAATATATCATGCCATTCTCTTCTGGTCTGTAACTTTTCTGTTGAGAAGTCTGATGATAGCTGATGGGTTTTCCTTTGTAGGTGACCTTTTTTCTCTCTCTGGCTGCCTTTAATGCTCTGTCCTTGTCCTTGATCTTTGCCATTTTAATTATTATGTGTCTTGGTGTTGTCCTCCTTGGTTCCCTTCTGTTGAGAGTTCTGTGTACTTCTGTGTTCTGAATGACAATTTCCTCCCACATTTTGGGGAAGTTTTCAGCAATTATTCCTTCAAATACACTTTCTATTCCTTTTCTCTCTCTTCTTCTTCTGGTACCCCTATAATGTGGATATTGTTCCTTTGGGATTGGTCACACAGTTCTCTTAATATTCTTTCATTCCTGAGAATCCTTTTATCTCTCTCTGTATCAACTTCTCTGCTTTCCTGTTCTTTGATTTCTATTCTATTAATGGCATCTTGTACCTCGTCCATTTTGCTTTTAAGTCCTTCCAGAGATTGTTTTATTTCTGTATTCTCTATCCTCATTTGATCCTTTAGCACTTGCATATTTCAATGCAGGGCCATCAGCATGGTTATGACCTTTATTTTGAATTCTTTTTCAGGAAGATTGGTTAAATCTATCTCCCCAGGTGCCCTCTCAGGGGATGTCTGTGTGATTCTTGCCTGGATCAAATTCTTCTGCCTTTTCATGGCGATAGAGATAGTCGTGGGCAGTTGGCACATGTGTCAGCTGGGAGAACAAAGTCCCTTTCCGCTTGCTTGTCACCTTCCTCTCCTGTGAGAACAGCAACCCCTAGTGGCTTGTGCTGGGCAGCTGTGCACTGATGGGGCCTCTGAGTCTGGCCTGGGCAGCTGCAGAGGAGACTCTGCATGGCTGCTGTGGGTGTTGCCAGTGTTAGGCTGTTGCTCCGCTATGGCAGGGCCGGGCTGGAGGGGGAACGGGCGGGAGACTGTTTATTACCGTGAGGGGCCTCAGAGCTGCACTGCTGCCCAGGGGGTTAGGGCACCTGGAGTTCCCAGGATTCCCAGCTGCTTGGCTGAGTGTGCCAGGATGCTTCCATCCAGCTGTGAGGCTCCTGTCCCTTTAAGACTTTCAAAAAGCACTCGCTTTTCTTTTGTCCCAGGGGCACTGGCTGTGAGGACCTGCTCACAGGTTTTACTATTCCATTTCCCTAGTATCCAGCACACCACACACTGTGTGTCTGTGCTCCCAGTGCAGATGACTAGGCCTGGGTAGTTAGCAGTCCTGGGCTCCCACTCCCTCCCTGCTCTGACTCCTCTCCTTCTGCTGGTGAGCTGAGGTCAGGGGCGCTCGGGTCCCGCCGGGCCGCGGCTTATATCTTACCCCCTTCATGAGGTGCTGGGTTCTTGCAGGTGTAGATGTGGTTTGGCTGTTGTACTGTATCTTCTGGTCTCTCTTTTAGGAATAGTTGTATTTGTTGTATTTTCAAAAATGTATATGTTTTTGGGAGGAGATTTCTGCTGCCCTACTCACGCCACCATCTTGGCTCCTCCCCAGCCTTGAAATATGAAGGAAACAAATAAATATACTAAATGAGCTTTGATCCTGTTAAAAATACACACTATTATATATATTAACATACACACATACATATATGTATACACAAGTATTTGTGCATACATACACACATGCACAGATGTACACACAGTGCACATGCAGATGTGCATATATGTATAAACACTCACACATATGTATGCATATATACACACATGCATGCACACACACCTGCCTATTTCAGAATCTCTGTAGACACACTGGAAATGGCTGAGGCACAGGGAACCTGGATGATAAGTTCACTTACTCCAGTTCCTTGTGTGGCTCTCTTGGCTTTGGGAAATGGGCACTGAAGTTCCAGCAGCTCCAGAGCAGGCCTGCAGCAGAGGCATTTGGCACACTGAGCTAGAAACATGCCCGGACAGAATGAGTCCTGCATAGAGGGCACAGCCCGCACTGGCCCAGGTCCCTGGAGGTGTGAGCGGAGGGAGGCAAACCCAACTCCCCTTGAGCTGGGCGCAGACCTGACCCACAAGTAAACTTATGTATGCTTCAGTACTAAACACATTTTTATTCTAGACCTGCCATGAATGGTCACTCAGATGCTGTCCTTGAAAGTAAACACAGCTGAGGAAAGGTGGTCATGGTGGGGAGAGGCCGAGGGGCCAAGAAAATGTGCCCTGTTCCCTACCTGCCTCAGATGTCAAAGGACAAGTTCCAGAGTTGGAAACTGTGTGTTGGATACAGATGAATATTAGTACTAAAAAGTAAGTTCAAGGAAAGGAAAAAAAAAAAACACCGCAGGTATGTCCCAAACAAATGCTATTTGGGAAAACCTGGAAATGGTATTTGGAAATAAGAGTTTTCTCAGCCCCCAGCCCCTGCTTCCTGGAACGGAATGCCTCCCAGCCCCTGGCAATAGGCACCCACAGTGGGGCAGGCGGGTTGCCATCCTCTGCGCACCGGCTGTGGGAGCGTCCTGCAGGGGAGTCCTGTTTCTCCTCTCGGCCTTGCCCTGTTTACTCAAGCAAGTCTGATGAAAGTGAAAAAGCAACCTTGCCTAAATAATTGCCTGAGATTTCTGTGACTACATCCAGCTCTGTACAGGCACAGCGTGCCCTCAAGTGAGCACATTAAGGCTCCACAGAAGTACTGATTTATTGTACCACAATCCACAGGCTGAGCTTCATGCACAGCAGTTTGATTCTGGCCCACTGACATCAACTGCACTTTGTAATGAGGCAAAGCAGACAGCAGCCCAGCAGTCCAGGAATGTGGTATTTACACTTCCCAGAGAACTGTCGGCACCTGAAACTATATGGAGTTGATTCTCCTTTGGACATTGTTCCCTCTTCTGAGTATTTTAGAGAAGACAAAGCATAATGTCAGCATGGCACGTAGGAGTGAGTGCTGTGTTTGTACAGGCGCCACTCCTGAGCTCAGCTTAAAGCAGCTCTGTCCACAGCATTTGGCATGACTGTGAAATCACCCAGAAAAGGTGTTTTTAAGATGGTCACATTGTTTTATTTCTTTTCAATGAAACCCAACGGGTTTCAGTCTTCATTGCTACTGGCAGAGATGCATAGTGTTTATATTGATCGCAGCTCTCTGATGCTTGAAGGTAAGGCGGGGGCGAGTGACTACATCTGCCCAGCGAGCCACAGGCAGGCAGGACGCTCACCTTCTCAGGCCTGCGCAGCGTGAAGCTCAGCCCTGCAGCCCAGCCCAGCGAGCTTCGAGATCACATTTCACAGGTGGCATCACTCCATACAGAATTAGGCCACTAGATCCACATCCAATTTCCAGGAAGCAACAAAATCTTCATAAGGTTGTGTCAGAGACTTTAAGAGTTAATTTAGGAGTCAATTATCATGGCATAGCCCAATATTATCTGATGCGTTCTGCTCAGGAATGGGAAGCACTTACACCGTGACGGGAAAGCGAAAGACTGGCTCCGGCCACAGACTGACTGTTCGTCTGAGCTCTAGTGACCCACGTAAAGCAGATGCCTTTGGCTCCACACCACACTTCAGGGTCAGAAGTTTTAGTGTCGCCAAGGGGGGCTTGGACCCTACCTCAGCCTCAGCTTGAGAGTGAGGAGGCAGAGCGAGGCAGGACCACTCCCAGGCAGCTTCCGCTGGGCCAGCGGGACGCCTCAGGCAGTCCCCGGGGAAGGATTTGTGCCGCCTGAGGATCTAGGGCTGCCCTGGCCAGTGCACTCCCAGCACGGGGTGGAGTGGTAGCAGAACTTCATGAGGGAGAAGTTTTTCTCCCTCTGCTCACACTGTGCCCCAGGACCAAGCCTCTGAAGGATGGAAATCAGGGACTGGAAAGAATGCAGCAAATTAAAAGCCCCAACCCAAATTGATGTGTACGTTTAATGTAATTCCTAACAAAACCCCAGCAATAATTTTTGTAGTCATAGAGGATCTTATTCTCAAATGCATATGGAAAGGCACAGGCCCTATAATAGCTACCATATTCCTGACAAGTAACTTTTGTGGGAGAATAATTCAGCAGTCAAGGGGGTGTGGGATCACTGGCAGGACAAATAGAGAGAGCAACGAGACAGAATAGAAAATCCAGAAATAACCACAGTAATAAGTCTGATTGTCTTTTCACAAAGGTGCAAAAGCTATTTGGTGGGGGAAAGACAGACATTTCCATAATTGGTGCTGGTGTAATTGTACATTCCTCAGCCAAAGAATGACTCTCAACCTAAACCATGTACCATCTACATAGGTTAACTCAAAATGTATGGTGGGCTTAAAGTAAAAGGTAAAACTATAAAACTTTTAAGGAACAATCTTGGGAGAAAATCATCTGGATTTAGGACTGGGTGCAGAATTTTTAGAGTTGACACTAAAAGCATAACCTGTAAAAGGGAAAAATGATAAGCTGTACGTCATCAAAAATTTCTCAAATTGCTCAATGAGATCCTGTGAAGAGGATGAAAGACAAGCTACAGACTGGGAGAAGATATTTGCAGATGACATGTCTGAAAAAAAGACTGAATACATAGAGTTCTCAAAATTCTACAGTAGAAACCCAAAACCCAAAACCAAAAAAGAAAAACCTAGGGAGAAAATAGGCAAAAGACATGGGCAAACATTTCATTAAAGAATATATGCAGATGGCAAATGAGTACATGAATTATGTTCAATATCATGAGAAACTAGGAGATGCAACTTAAAACCATGATGAGATAGTTTGCACTCCATCAGAATGGCTAACATCACAGTGACAATGACAGGTGCTGGTGATGGGGTGGAGGCACTGAATCATGCCTGCCTTCTTGGTGGGAACATAAAATGGCACAGTCCCTCTGAACAACAGGCAGTTTCTTAAAACAGTCAATATATAGCTATCCAAAATCCAGAAATTGCACTCTGGGTATTTATCCCTGAGAAATGCAATCATGTCCCCCAGAGAATCGTGTATGAGTGTTTGGAGCAGCCTCATCCATACAGCCAAGTGAAACAACCCCAATGCCCTTGGGTGTGAATCGTTAAGCAAACGTGTTGTTCCATCCAGCCATGGGCTACAACTCGGCAATGTAGAGGAGCAAACTGTTGACTCACACAGTGACTTGGGTGATATTGAGGGAATGCTGCTGTGTTAAACTAAACCTCCAATGGACTCATATTGTCAGACTCCATTTATTCCAGAAGTAAAATTATAGAAATGGAGGAGAATGAATTGCCATAGGGAGAGGGATGATGTGGTTATGAAAACATGATACGTAGGAAACCACTATGGTGATGGAACAGCTCCAAATTGTGTGATGGAGTTACATGAGTTTACATACATGGTAACATTGTACCACTCACATTTTTACCCTCCGTTCATTTATTAAATCATTATGTGTGCACCCACTATGTATCAGGCCTATGCTAGGACATGGTCTGTAGACCCCAGACCCTGCCTTCAAGAAGGGCTCCAGTCGCTCCTTCAATGTCGTGATGTGTATGGCATGATGGAGCCAGGTGGACGGCAGAGGGGAATGCAGGGCACTGTGGGGTCCTCTGCAGTGCTCATGACCAGCACACAGGTTCAGGAACTGAGGTCAAAACCAAACTGAAAATAACTCAAGAGCAGGGAGACCTTTCCAGGAAGAGCATTTCTGGCAAAGAGGAGACCACATGCAAAGGTCCAGACCAAGGGACTGTGGAAGGGATCTGTGGAAGCTGGTGTGAGGAGAGGCGGTGAGGCCTCCGTCAGGAGGTGGGCCACAGCCAGGGGCAAAGGCAGCCACCATAGGACACCACCTTCAGGCAGAACCAAAAAATGTCATTCAAGGCTTGCCAAGTAGGGTCACCTGTCAAAGGAGGCTAGAGAGAAAGTCTGCCCTCAGATGCAACTGGATGGGAGACAAAGACAGAGCAAATTCAATGTGAAGGGTGGGAAACAGGACCTGGAACAGTTCTGGGGCTATAAGGAGATAATGGCAGCAACTTTCATAAATGTTTAGCCACAGGCTGGGCACAGCCAGAGTGTGCAGCACGCAGCTGGCAAGCAGACATCAACGTATGCCCCAGTACCAGCATCAATTTCTGGCCTGGTTAGGGCTCTGTGAATCTCAGCAGCTAGGAGTACCAGACCACAGGCTTCTTGTCCTGAAATCACATGGCTTGGCCTTCAATCCCCGTTTTGTTAGTTATCAAAAAAGGTGATCTTTGTTAGTTACCAAAAGAAAAATTAGCACACTAATTTCTTAGATTCTCAGTTTTTTTCGCTCATACAATAAATGTAAAATTGATCTACATCATAATATTTTTGTTAGGATTATGTAAGATCATGAATAAAGGGCTTCTCAGGGTGCCAGGCACAGAGTAAGCAATAATTAGGTATTTCTGCAATTGCCACATTATTATTATTACTATTAATATTATACCATGACCTTATAATCCTTGAAATGTCTCCCGCTGTGTTCCTACAGCACTTCTCTCTGAAAACATGAGCTTTCCTAGAGCACATCGCTAATCCTGCCCATCCCCCTAAATAAATCAGGGACCCAGAGAGCCAGGATTGATGCAGACATGCCGTAGAGGACTTTCAAAGCTCTCTGTGTAGAGTCAGGGCTGGGTCTATGCTTGCAGGGTAACCATTCTCTCCTTTAGGCTTTTTATGGGCTTGGGTGCAAGTCAAGTCCCTCTTTCCCCTTCCCAGGAACCTAGCCCCTTCCTCACCCTTTGGAAGTGAGTTGCCATAAAGGGACATCCCCCCGGGCACACTGTATCACGGGGCAAGGAAAAGCATTTCACAGCACTGGAGAACATCCTTTGATTTTTTCCAGGACCACATTTTTTTCTCCAGTTTGCTTTGTCTCCTGGTTGAAGGGTACAAAAAAAATCACACAAAAAGCTCCATGTATCTTTTGAAAGGTAAAATAGGACCAGCTGAGCCTAATCAGAGATGCTGTAAATACCTGCCAGGCTATAAAGCTCAATCTCTCTGATATGGCAAAGAAGTGAGAGCTGCAGTGGGAATTCAGCCCCTCAGGCCCAGGATAAACACTTCCCAAACGTGCTTTGTGCTCATGCCTGCCAGAGTTTAGTGGCCTGGCTGAGAAGTAGAAAGAGCACCTTAAGTAAGTGTCTCAGGGAGCCTAAGCCTTGGTCCAGATGATCCCTGAGGCTTGGTGCTGCCCAGCATAAGTGACGGGAATTAATGGACAATCCACAGGAGGCAGGCAACCCGGCACAGGGGTGTTGACATGATGTCATGGGAGGTCATTCCCTTTTCGTCTAGGACAATAAAGTCTTAACTGTACGTCTAGTCCCATATTCACCGATTTCAGCCAATTGCAATGATTCATAAGCCCCCATGTGTGCCTGAAAGTCCTCCTCCCTTGCAGTCTACATGTAGGTTCTCCATTCCTTTGGGCCCCCACCACCAAGGTGAACCCTTTGGTCCTTCAGACATCAGTAGATAACTAATTGAAATTATGGGGTTCATGATAACTTCCCAGTAAAAGTCACCATTGTCCCTTTCCCTTGAGAGGATGCCTGGCCTCCTGTATGCGCAGAAAGACCTGCAGCTGCCCTGGCTTTCCTTCCACTTCTGTTTCTGACTCTGTTCTGTCTTCATTAAAAGTGTTCTCTTCTTGGTCATTATTGGGAACTGATATGGAGCTGCCGGGGGACATCAGAACCCTGAGGAGGATGGATACAGACCTGTCTGGTGGCTCGGATTCCTGCAGGAGGCAGGCTTGACCAGGCGTAGACCAGAGCTGCGGTGTCCCTGCCCATTGTCCCCCCACTTCATGAGCCACAGCTTGGCCCTAGTCATGCCCGTCGTCAGTCCTTGTCAGAGAGCATAGAGGCATCTCTTAGGCCTAAGGGTCCGTGTAGGCTTAAGCCGAGTTTCCTGCTCCTTGATGCGCCCTTCTCCTTGGATGGACCCACTGGCCTCCTGCTTCTCAGGCTGTTCTGAGACTCAAACCAGCAGACTCTGCAGCTAAGTGCAGTCTCAAGGAAGGGACTCCCCCAGACCCATGTTTCAGCCCTGGCTGGGTCACTTGTGATCTGTGTCAGCGGGGGCTGGCCACTGAGATGTCAAAGCATTTGTTGTCACAACCTCGGTTGGCACCAAAGCAAAACAGGAACACAATGACAGACCAGGAGACAAGACAGGAAAGAGATAAGGGATGACTTCCTTCATCCTGAGGAGCTTCCTCTTCTCCTCCCTCGGCCCTTAGAAGCAAGGCCATTTCCCACTTATAGCTGCTGGTCTACTGAGTCCAGGGTGGGGATACATGTCTGGATGGGGGTTGCCAATGTGCATGCATGGGAATGTGTGAGCCTGTGAGCATGTTGTGTGAGCATGTGCATGTACATGAGAATGAGCATTGCTATGTGGGTGAGTGTGTGCATATATCCATGTGAGTGTATGAATGTGTGTAAGTATGTATACATTTGTGAGTGCATGTGAGAGTGTGCATGTGCATGTGTACATGTGTGAGTGTGCACATGTGAGCCTTGTGTGAGTGTGTGTACACATGTACTTGTGACTGTGAGTGTGCTCATGTGTGTGTGTTCATGTGAAGGGGAACACAGGCTCCTGAGCATCTTCCTGTTCCTTTCTGAAAATGTGCAGACACCTGCATGGCTCCTGATTTCCCTTTCCGCAAAGTTAATGGACAGAAATAGCAGAAGTCGTTCCCTGCAGAAGGGCAAGGGACCCTAACTGCCTTCCCATGTGACACCAGGCTCCCCTCACCCATCTCTGCTGTCCTTCCTGGCATGGAGGGGGTGTCACCAACCCCACAGGTCCCTGTCCCCTCTGGGCTACACCACTGTGTCCGAGTCTCAGACGATGAAGCCCACCCGCCTCCAGGCCGCATGCCAGCTCCTCCCATGCCTATTTCTCCCTGGAGGCTCTTCCTGTCCCTGGTCCTCCCCTCCTGCTGTCTGCACTGCCCCAGGAGTGAACCCCAACCACCTCTCCTCCATGGGCCTCCTGGGAAGCAGCAGGGGGAGAGTTCTGGCTGGAAAGCAGGATTCAGTAGTGGGGGAGGATCTGCCTGGAAGCAGCAGGAGGGTGTCCCACAGAGGGTCTGGCTTTAGGGCAGCAGGGGACAAGTGCTGAGAGCTTCACTGTCTGAGGTGGGGAGACATGAGCCAGGCCCGGGCTGCCTCAGCACCAGGGCCAGCAAGGACACAGGTCTCCTCCACAGTCATGGCAAGAGCAAAGAACTGCTCCTTGTGTTGCACAGGGAAGCATCTTCTGTAGTCCCTTTAACTCATCAGTCAGTGCCTCAGTTTCCATATATGCAAAAAGGAAAAACAATCGTGTATTGCCGCCTGATCTTCCATATCTGGGGTCAGGCCTGTGGCCAGTTCCTCAGCCCAAAAGACAGCTTACCAGACACAAAGAAGGAAGCACAGCACCCAGCAGCCACCCCACAACAGTGACACTGCCTCAGTAATCGTCTTGTACGAACACTGATAGTAGCATCTGTGCTCTGCAGAACTTGCCATGTCAGCCATGGGCACTTGCGTTTACATGCTCTGGGGTAAATGACAGACTTACCAGAATCTCCCTCCTGGCCTTAGGTCTTTTACATATCAATAGGTGCTTACCACTGCAGAGACCCCTGCGATCTGGGCCAGGGCATAGAGGGAGGATGGCCATTCTCTCCACCCCTCCGTTCCTGGTACATAATTGGTCTGGCGTCTGCCAGTCACCACGGACCTGCCCTGGAGTTCCTCCTGGAAGGGGTGGGCGGGAAGTGGGGAGTGCACCTTGGTGGCAGAGCATGGGTGGCCACTGGAGGGGACAGATGGGGCCACGCCTAGCTAGCAAATCTGAGCAAGCTGTGAGCAATACAAAATGGTTTTTCCCACCTACCCTTTCCCTTGATTTCTTTGGTCTCACTGGTTCACTGGGGGGTTCACCCCAGGCCAGGAACACCCTTCCCCCCAAGCAACACATGCATACTTCACTCCGTCCTCACAACAACTGACCGAGGGACAATACTCTTACTTCAGTCATTTTACCGATGAGAAAATGGATAATTTCATTGCCTGGGCGCAGTGAACAGCATCACCACCACCGTCATGGTCGCCAGCCTCGCTGGCACCATCACCGTGCTGGGTCCTCGGCCCTCTTCATTCTCCTTCCCTTCCCATTTCCCCCCTTCCCTCTCTGCAAACATCCCCCTGACTTGGAGGCTAAAGCCAAAGCGGTTGCTGCTGTCTTGGGTGCCCCCATTAAGGCGATCAGGCAGGGAGTTGAAGGAAGTGGCTTTTGGCAGCTGGAGGATCCAAGGGGAGACTTAGAGAGACGGACAGTACCAAGGGAGCCGAGGCGGCCCTGGACAGCAGCCCACCCCTCCAGGGAGGGCCTGCAACCGCACGCAGTGAAGCCTGAAGTGGCTGCAGCAATTCTCACTTTTGAATAACCCAACTGAGATTGCCTGATAGTTTGGAAACTTCTTTGGAAAGAGAGAGCAGGGGTGGGAAGGGGTGCAGAGTCCCACCTTGACTCCTATCTGCGTTGACTGAATGCAGTTCATCCACATTGTTCGGTTCTGTGGGCTCCACCTCTCAACGGATGTTGGGGACTGGATGTCACCACACTCTGTGAGGTTCTGACTCACTGCCAAGGAGTCTGTGGGCATCACTGGAAGGGACACAAATCTCAGAGTCAAGCATCCCTGGGTCTGCTGTCTGCTAGTCTGTGATTTTAGGCAGATCATCCAACATCCCTAATCTCCAGTGGAAACAAAAGATTGTTTTAAATCAGCAGAGCAGATAAGTAGGATGCCTGGGACGGTTGCCCCTCTGCCTGAGGCTGTTCCTGTCAGTCACTGCATTTTTTTCCCTCCTGACCAATGGTGAGGCCTTAGGAGTCTTCAGTGCAGTCACCCACCAGCAGTTGAGCAGAGCTGGCAAATGAGATGAAAATTCTGTGTAATCAGACCTTCTTAACTATTCGAATTTATTAGTCCCAGAATCACCAGAAATGTGGCAATAGATATGCCTTTATTCACTGGTTTCCCAGAAAAAATTCCCTGCCAAGTCTGAGGGGGTTGAAGAGACTCTGTAAACAGTGACTAAGTGCTGAATCTCTGCCACGCAGTGAGGTCCAGTGTGGCCGCAGTCACAGCATTACGATTCGGGTCATGGCCAAGAGGAGTGAATCTGAGGCCGTAAAAGCATCAGGACTCATGTTTTCCATTTAGTCTTGGAAACAGGAGGCAGAGTTTACATTGTGTTTTGTGGGTGGGTGTGGCTCGCAAACTCTCCAGTTTACAGCTCGGGTAGAGGCCCATCTTGTGTTAAGAAGTCACAGGTATCAGCAGAATTTCCGAAGGACCCCCTCACCCAGGTGTCCTAATAAGGTTCCGTTTAGCCGACAGCTCACAAAACTCATCGTCTGGGCCACTGGTGTGGATTGCCGGCCTTCTAGTCAGTCCATCCTCAGTATTTCTGGGCATGTCTAAGAGATGTTTACAATAAGCTCGTGATCAGACTCCCTGCATGGGTGGCTGCTGCCCCTCCCGACTCCTCAGCTGTCTGTCACCCTTCGTCCTGTTGCCAAGCAGCTCCTGCCTGAGGAAGAGAACTGTGGCTCTTCAGAGTTCAGCATTTGCCAAGACACTGTCCCCAATCTCCTGTCTCCCTGTGAGTTACCAGAGGCGCCCCCCACCCCCCAAAGCTCACCTGGCATAATTTCCACCCAAGGGTGCTGGATGCCAAGCCCCTTGGGAGTCAGCAAGGTGTAGTGTGTGAATGTACAGCCCACTGGGGGCCGGGCCGCGACACTGCCACAGAGACGCCTGTTCTATGTGGCGTCTCCTGGCTTCCCTGCTCGAGGAGGAGCTGCCGACCTGCTCGGAGGCAAGCTTGGGGAAGGTGGAGAGTCCAAGCTTCCTCCCCCTTACAGAATGGGGCTTCTGTTAAGACATCTCCTTGGGTGCAAGATGTGTGGTGCCTTCGTGACTGACATGGGCCCCCTCAGAGTTCCAGGGCACCCCTTCTCCTCCAAGATGCCTCTTTGCCTCCATGGAAACGGGCTTCTGTTGGACCATCACTTTCACCTGGTGGACATCAGCAGTTATGTCCAAGATTTACAGTCAAGCTGCAAACCCCACATATAGAAACTGACTTAGAAAACAAAGAAAAATTTGGCTTTAACACATGTGTATCAAAAGATGGAACTTCCACAGTGGTGGGTGGCATGAAGTTCCCAACAAACCCTTTCCCCACTGAAATCACAATTTAACTGGTGAAAATGATAAAGAAAAAAAACCAATTTCATCTCTAGAAATTGTCCTAAAGGCATACAGAAAATGGAGAAACACTTATTTAAGTAGATGAACTAAATCTTGGTCAGAACAGCAAGAGACTGTGACCGGGAACTGCCTCCACTGTCTGCTTCATGCGAAAGAAGCTCTTACCTGGCGCCTGCTCCTGAGGAGGGCAGCCAAGAAGACAGGGGCTCCCTCTCTCTCCAGGTCTGAGGCTACAGCTTTGGCTTGACCCAGGATGGGGCAGATCACCAGCCTGCCCCATTCCCCTGAACTCTACTTCGGGTGGGTGTGGCCGAGAGGACTGGAGCTCACACCCCCCAACCCATCTCTCACTGAAGGCAGAGGCTCTACCTCAGACACAGCAAACTGAAAGTACTGGGACTCCAATAGTTCACGCCCCAGCCTCCTCTTTGAGCGCGTGTTTCCATACCAAGAGAGGCAATCCTGTGATTGCCAAGAACACTTAGGCCTGCTATCCCTGAACAACAACTACTCATAGATCAGGGACATCATGCCGGGAGAAGCAACCACTGCTCTGCCCACAGTTCCCGTGCAGTGTCACAGAGGTTCTGCACACGAGGAGAGGCAGGCCTTATAGATGGTTTGCTCTGCATCTCTGCCTGAGGGGACTGACTGCAGACACACTTTCTTCTCAAGTGCACATGGAACACTCTCCTCTATGTGGCTATATCTGAGGCTATGAAACCAGCTTCAATAAATTAAACAAAAATCCTGAAATCATACAAAATATTTTCTTTGACCATAGTGGAATGAAATCAGAACCTGATGTGAAAAAAATCTGGGAAATTTTCAAATATGTGGAATTAAGCAACACACAGTAAATAATCAATGGGTCGGAGAAATCAAAAGGGAAATTAGAAAATACTCTCAGGTGAATAAAAATGAAAGCACAACACAATAAAACTTTTGAAATGCAATGTTTAAAGTTGTATATGTCAACATTGGAAAAGAAGAAGGATCTCAAATCAATAACCTAAATTTCCACCTTAAGAAAATAGAAAAACAGGGGCAAATGAAACCCAAAGTCAGCAGAAGGAAGGAACTAATAAATATTAGAGCAGGAATAAAAGAACTTAAGAAAAGAAAAATAATCGCGAAAATGAACAAGACCAAGAGTTGTTTTTCTGAAAAACATTTTAAAAATTGACAATCTTTTAGCTAAACTGACCAAGAAAAAAAAAGACTCATTACTAAAACCAGGACTGGAAGAGGATCATTACTAATGACTGAAATAAACAGAACTATAGGAGAATACTAAGAAACATTGTATGCCCAAAAATTAGATGCCCAAGTGAAATGGACAGATTTCCTAGAAAGACACAAGCTCTCAGTGATGTTCACATTGCTGACCCTTACTTAACAAGCAAGGAGAAATTCCATGTTGCTCCATCGTTTCCTTTGGAAATTGCTCTTCTCTGTTAACTGAGCCTGTTATGACCAAATAACAAAGACGTTAATGTTAAGAGACCACACTATGTGGATCCCCACGTAGGGAGACTGACCATCCTAGTTTCTTGGGACTGTCCTGGTGTTTAGCACTGAGAGCTCCTCATCCCAGGCTGACCAGTCCATCCATCACTTGTATGCAAAGCCATTCCTGAGGAGACTCCTTGAAAGATGGGTTAACTCTGCTTCTTCACTCAGTAGCTGAGGTCTGATGGCTGGTGAGACTCTTGTTACCTCTCTGAGCCTTAGTTTTTATATTTTCCTGGTGGGAAGAATTACAAGCCCATCATAGTTTTCTTATAGAATAATATACAAGTATCCTGTTATCCCACAGTTCTAGGTCCTTAATAAATGCTAACCCCTCCCATGACTTATAGGGCTGTCAGTCCTCAAATCCTACCTTTGAACCTGGGACAGTTAGCAAAACCTGATTTGGAAATGCCATCACTACTGTGTGCGCCAGACTTGGACCCATGGCTCCTGGAGTCCCGCAGTCAGGCTCTGCCCTGGGGCCCTCTCACCTTGCTGTGTCTGACTCTCCCCTTGAAAACATAAGACTTTATATTGCCCTGCGCTTGCCCCTTTCCCAAAAGGGTGGTCCTGTGTCCCTGAGCCCCTGACCCTTCTTGATTCCGACACCAGGCAGCTTTCTGTGGTCTGCCAGCCTTTGGGGAAAACTGTTTCTCATGATACTTCTCTGAGGCCAGCCACCTGGTCATGAGCTCATTGGCTGTCTCCCCTACTTTGGGCCCCAAGATTTCGGCCCATTGCTGACAGTTGGTCCTCAGCTTAGTGCCTGGCAGGTGTCTGGTTGAAGGCCTCCACTTCCACTGTCCCTTAGCCAAGCCTCACACCCCACTGCCCACTCCATCCCACCCATGAGCTCACCCATCTTGGAGATGGTCCTTCCATCTCTGTGAATCCAAAGTAATGGTGAGGCTCCATGGCCCAGTTCCACCTGCTATTGCTTCCTGGAGCAGGAAAACAGTCCTCTCTGTCAAGGGACCTGTGTTTAGAAATCACAATACGTAATGGCAGAGCCCTATGCAGGTCCCTTCCACTCCCAGACACCGGGCAATCTTTTCTATTATCTTATTTTCCCACCCACCTCCTGGAAGGCAGCAAATGTGCTCTGTAGCCCATGGTTTCCTGGACCCAGTTCAGTGACTGATCAGGGACTTGCTAAGCATCTCCTGCTGGTGACTGCCAGGAGGTGGCACCACAGCACTGATATGCCTTTGCCCAATGAGAGGAATCTTTCAGGGCCAAGTGGACGGATGGAACCAGGTTCTCACCTCAAGGAACCAAAGTATCAGAGGAGGACAGAGGTCCCCTGGGCTTCCCCAGGGTGAATGCGTGTGTTGCTGGGTTGTGCAGGGAGCTGTCCTCAGAGCCACAGAGGAAGAGGAGCAGGAAAAGGACTGCAGAGAGGCCTCTGCAGACAGCTCAGCTCAGTGGTTTCCAGCCTTATCTGGGTAAACTTTTTGGACCAGTAGCTGCTTGTCCAGAAGAACATGTCTGAATGGCCTCAGAGGGGGAAGAGATGTAAGCTTTTGTACTTCAAGGATGAAAGACAGGCATGGCAGACCCTGGGAGGGAACTGGATGAAGGGCAAAGGAACTATGGATTCCAAATAGCAGGGCAAGGAATGGAGATGTCTGCACACTGAGCCCCACAGATTTAGGAGCTGTAGGGAGAGGGAGGTGGCTGAGTTTGGCCTGGCAAGTGCCAGAGAAGATGGACATACACGAGAGGACTGGGCAATGGGCAGCTCTACGGCAGAGAAATGAATGATTGCCCGGAAACTAGAGGTCCATTCTCAAATAATGCCAGCTAAACGACTGAGACTAAACGTTCCTACAGATTTAATTTTACATATCATTTAATTTTACAAAATCATGAGAAATGTTATTTCTTTTACCTAAGTATCAGGAAGCAATTCTTGTGTTTTATAACATAAAACCATAAGACCCTTTCCATGGTTTTACCAGGACTCGTAACATGTATTATCTCATTTGCTCTCAAATGCAGCTGGCATCTTGGCAATCTGTCATCTTAATGAGAAAGGAGTTGGATCCTGATGGTGATCATATTAATTTGTAGAATTCTCATTTTTATCCTAATGTTTTCAAGTGAGAATGCTGACATCCAGACAAAGTGACTTGTCCCAAATCAAACAGCTTGTAAATGCTGGGGTTTGAACCTAAAATCCCAGCCTCTTAACTAATACAGAAAACAACAACCTCTCTTGCTGTGAGCCAGAGGGCTTGGGTCCTGGCAGGCCTGCCGGTTCTCTCTGTGAGCTTGGACCTTCACATTCCTTCCTCAGTCTTCCGTCAGAAACATCAGGCAAAGTGCCTCCTTGTTCATAAAACGTCCAGGGCAGGTAGCATGGTGAGCACAAAGACAGTAAGCTTTAGTGGGGTCAGTCTTAGGTCTATCACTTACTAGCTCTGTACTTTTGAGAAAGTTTTTCAAACTCAAAAGGCTTCCATTTCTTCACTGTAAAGTGATCTCTAGTAAGACCGATGTCACAAATCTGTTGTAAAGATCATAAAGAATGATTTCATAGAAGTGGAGACACAGTAGACCCTCACAGAAAATAGTTGTTTTGCAACTGGACACTAGGAACAAGAATCGTTCTCTGATTTCATTTGTCCCAGAAGGAGGCAGAACTCCTCCCTGTCAGTGGGATGATTGCAGAGCTCAGCCATAAGTGTAGTCCAAGGAGAGGAGCCTGTCATGAACCTGGGTCTTAGCGGCCCGCAAAAGGGGATTGTAAATGGAGCTGAGGCTGTTAACACTGACACATGCTGAGGGACATTCCCTGTGGTGAGCAAGCCCATTGAACTGATGAAACCAGAAAGACGTTCTTCTGCCTGCAATGGTTCATTACGAACAAAACACGAGTTCATTTGACTGGGGGTTAATGGTGAACAGATGGCTGGCAAGGCAAAGACCACAGAATGCTGTCTCCAAAAGCACAGATACCTGCTGTAAGTGCTGAACCTGGCCTCACTCTCCTACCCCTGTAAGCAGCTGGGATTGAGGAAGGTGGCTGAGCGGAAGGCGGACAGGGCTGGGAGGGTGTTTATGCTCCTGAGACATTAGGATACCAAGGCCCAGAGGGTATTGGCACTCCTGCCCCTAGCAATGGAAATGAAGTACATGAGAAAGAAAGGGGCCAGCACATGGCCCTCCAAACCAATCCAAGAGGCATACACATGTGAATGAGTTCTTAAAATCAATTCTCATACTGGAATAAGGTGATGACCCAACAAAGAAGAAAAAATGAACACTTACTGAACCAGTGTCTAGACATTCGTTATACCAGATTTTGCACGCACACATTACAATGACCTTCCCAGGTTGGTGCCAAAATTTTGTTGATACCACCAAGTGGTATGGAGTTTGATGCAGAGTTTAGAGACCTGAGAATCAGTAGAAATGGCAGAAGACGGTGCACTCCGAGACCCTCCTAAAATTAATTTGACTCAATTGCATGGAAATTCATAAATAATTTCAATTTCACATCTGGGTTGATGGGACAAAATAGAGACACCGTAATAGGAACCAAATATGGGAGAAGCATACAAGATTAAATTTAAGGCACCAGCAGAAATTATGGGAAGGGATTTGGCTTCCAAGGGCATGGGATTGGGGATTTAAGTAAAACCAAACTGACTTTGTTTTACATTATTTTATTTCATTAAAATTAATAAAAATCCTATGGTTGGAGATTATTGACCCCATGTTATGAGGAAATTTGAAGATTGAAAGAATAAAAAAAAAAAACAGTGAGTGAGGGAATTAGCATGTGATTACAATTCTTTTTCATTATAAAAATTCTGACTTATCAAAATTACAAGACTGCCACCCTTTGGCCTGGAAGAATTTTGAACACATTGCAAGAAATTTGACCACATGCACACATTCCCACCACATCGTGGAAGTCACTGACACTGATTTAGTCTTCCCCCTAAGCTGCTTTCTCCCTAATGCATTCAAAGGAACTAAAAGTATTTTTTATTTTAAAAGTGGACACCTACTCATTATAAAAATAAGATAAGGACAAACTTAGAAATACAAAAATTATATTTAAAAAAATGTGTCAGTCAAAATCCCACATAGGGACATTGCTATTATTTAAGAGTTGGTGACCATCATTACTGGCATTTTCCTATGTAGGCACCAGCTATATAGGAAATTCTATAAAATTGATATCAAAATTTGTATGAAAATGTATTTATTATGAAATATAAATTTTCCCAAAATTAATCTATAGATAATACAGTTACATTAGAAAGCCTAACAGGATTTATTATAGATTTGACAAACTACTTCTGAAGTTTATATGCAAGAGCAAATAGCCAAAAATAGACAAATAGAAGATAAGGAGGTAGAGAGTGCACACTACCAGCTATCAAGATTTCTGAAGATTTCAACAAGATAGAGAAATGATGACTTGGTTCAGAGATATGCAAATATACAGAAGTTCCTCTGTAAGGCCAAAAATAAAATTGGAACCTATACAGTACCATGCTATGCACAACAGTGAATGACTAACCCCAATAATTCCAAGTGAATTAAAATTTAATAAAAGTAGAGTAAATCCAGAAGAAATATAAGTGCTTATATTTAATAACTAAGGGAGGAAGAGAAGATTTAAAAATATTATAAACCATAAAGGAAAATTTAGTAAATTTACCTATATTATAATTGAAAACAGGTGGGACTTCTGGCTATGGCAAAGAGGATAGCAAACATTCTGCTCCACAAAACCAAGTTTGAAACAAAACAAAACTATTAAAAGCAAGTATTTTAAGGCCTCTGGAGAGTGACCAAAGGCAAACAGCAAATTAAGTGGCATTTATCCATGAAGAGCCGCTGAAACTGGGTAAAAACTAGGGGAGTCTGAAGCTACTTGCCTGGGGCTTCTCCCATTCTTCCTACTCCCAGGGCAGTTGCTGTAGTTTTATAGTCAGGCAAGGACGGCCTGTGAAAGCCAGTAACTTTGTTGCCAGGAGGGGCTAACATGATTAGGAGTGGAAGGTAAAAACCGATGGCTGATGGCATCAGTAAAAGTGAAAAACTAAGTAGGGAAAAAAATGCTAGCTTAACTTTGTTAGTCCTGTTTGTAATGAGTGGCAACCAGTCAGAAATTTAAGGGGAATACCTTCCAAATTAGAGAGCCATGGGAAGGTTACATAAGCCCTACACACATGGTTGGAATTTCGGGGAAATTGCATATGTGCATAGCAGAACTGAGAGGGCCCGGGGGAACCTGAGCGCCAGGGCAGACATGGGAACCACCTGCACTTTGAACGTGCCCCCTTCCCACACACAGATCCATTGCAGAGGGTGGGACAGACAAACAAAAAATCCAGACTCTTCTCAAGACAAAAAAGTTTCAGAAAATATAGTTGCTACAATATATTTTCTCACACCTCTATTTTAACAGCAAAAAATTACGACAAAGAAACGGGAAAGTGTGACCCATACTCAGGGGGGAAAAAGCAATCAAAAGAAAATGACTTCAAGTGGTCCCAGATGTTGCTTTGCGCAGGCACAGACTTCCAGCTATGAAATGTTAAAAGATAAAAGGAAATGGCGTTTAAAGAATTAAAGGAAAATATAATGACAGTAAATCCACAAATAAGCTATCCCTATAAAGAAATATATAAGAAAAGAAACAAATGGAAATTTTAATTACTGAAATGAAAAAAAATCGTTGAATAATTTCAAATTCATATTTGAAATAAAATTGTCAGTGAACTTGCTGGTTGATTTTTAGAAATTATCTGATGTGAAAAATACAGAATAAAGTACTGAAGAAAAATGAGCAGCGCCCTAGAGAACTGGACAGCATGAAACAATCCATCTGCGCATCTGCAAGACTCTTCACAACAGGCTTTCTTCCTGACTGTCACTGGTCAGATTTAGGCATGGCTGGTGATTTCCAGATGCCTTTTTCTGCAGTCTCTTCATCTTTCTGTGGGGTTTCTTTGAGAAAACAAAACAAAACAAAACAATTATTTATTGATTAAATTAATGCATTATTGAGTCTTCCTTTTAAAATAATTATTGTGTAAAATTCTCACCATATGTCATTTGATACTTACTGTTCATAACTGACATTTACATTACATTTGCCTCACTTCACGTCTTTTTTTTTTAATTTAATTTTTTCAGAGCAGTTTTAGGTTCAGAGCAAAACTGAGAGGAGGGTACACAGATTTCCCTTACACTCTGTTCCCACACATGCATAGCTTCTCCCATGATCAACACCCACCAGAGTGGTATATTTGTTACAACTGATGAACAAATATTCAAGGACACATCATGATCACCCTAAATCCATAGATTGCTTTACAGTTGATGCTTGGTATTGTACATTCTACAGGGTTGGACAAATGTCTAATGACATGTATTCATCATCATGATGTAATCAAAAGTATTTCCACTGTCCTAAAAATCCTCTGTGCTACACCTATTCTCCCCACACTACCCCATAGCCCCTGGCACCATTTGATATTTTTTACTGTATCTGTAGTTTTGTCCTTTTCACAATGTGATATAGTTGGAATCATACAGTATGTAGCTTTTTCAGATTGGCTTCCTTCACTTAGTAATATGTATTTAAGTTTCCTCCATGTCTTTTTGTGGATTGATAGATCATTTATTTTTAGTGCTGAACAATATTGTATTTTCTGGATGTAGCACAGTTTATTCATTCCCTCACCCACTCAAGAACACCTTGGTTGCTACCACGTTTTGGCAATTATGAATAAAGTTGCTATAAATATTCATATGGGCATAAGTTTTTTATTCCTTTAGGTAAATACTGAGGGGTGTGACAACCAAGTCATAATGTAAGAGTATGTTTAGTTTTATAAGAAACTACAAACTGTCTTCCAAAATTCCTGTGCCATTTTGCATTCCCACCTGCAATGAATGAGAGCTCCTTTTGCTCCACAACCTTGCCAACATTTGGTGTTGTCAGTGTTTCAAATTTTTTGCCATTCTAATAGGTGTATAATTGTATCTTGTTTTAATTTGCACTTACCTGATGTCATATGATGTGGAGGATCTTTCATTAGCTTATTTGCTACCTGTATTTTTTTTAGTGAGGTGTCTGTTAAGATCTTTAGCCCATTTTTTAATTGGGTTGCTTGTTTCTTATAGCTGATTTTTAAGGTTTCTTTGTATATTTTGGATAATAATCCTTTAGCAGATGTGGTTTTGCAAATATCTTTTCTCCATGTGACTTGCCTTCTTGTTCTTTTGACACTGTCTTTCCAAGAGCAAAAAGTTTTTAATTTTAATGAAGTCTGGGTTATCAATTATTTCTTTCATGTGTTATGTCTTTGGCATTTTATTTAAAAAGTCATCACCAACCCAAGGTCATCTAGGTTTTCTCCTATGTTATCTTCTAGGAGTTTTATAGTTTTGCATTTTACATTTAGGTCTGTGATCCATTTTGACTGGAGTTAGTTCTCCCACTTTGTTCTCCTATTGGTTATTATTTTGCCACTCCATGTAAACTTCGGAATCATCAATTTGTCAGTATTCATAAAATAAGATGCTGGAATTTTGTTTGGGATTACACTGAATCTATCCAGTTTAGAAGAACTGACATCTTGAAAATACTGATTTTTCCTACCTATGAAAATGCATTTACATAGTTTTTCTTTTATTTCATTAGAGTTTTGTAGTTTTCTTATATATAGATCTTGTACATGAATTTCGTTAGATCTATATGCAAGTATTTCATTTCATGGGGTGTTTATGTAAATGGTATTGTTTTTAATTTCATATTCCACTTGTTTTTTGTTGGTATATAGGAAAATTATTTGCTTTTGTATGTTAACCTTGTATCTTGTGACCCTGCTATAATTATTTATTAGTTCCAGGTTTTGTTGATTCTTTCAGACTTTCTACATAGACAATCATTGTCATCTGTGAACAGAGAGCTTTATTTTTTTCCTTCCAAATCTGTATGCCTTTTATTTCTTTTTCTGGTTTTATTGCATTAGTTAGTAATTCCAGTATGATGCTGAAAAGGAGTGGTGAGAGGGTACATGTTTGCCTTGTTCCTGATCTTAGTGGCAAAGCTTCTAGTTTCTCACCATTAAGTATGATTATATATAACCTAAGTAAGCTTTAGGGATTTTGTAGGTAATCTTTATGAAGCTGAGGGAGTTCCACTCTATTTCACGTTTACTGAGAGTTCTTACCAGGAATAAGTGTTGGATTTTGTCAAGTGCTTTTTCTGCATCTGTTGATATGGTAATGTGATTTTTCTGTTTTAGCTTGTTGATGTGATAGATTACATTAATTGATTTTACAATGTTGAACCATCCTTGCATGTTTTGGATAAATCCCACTTGATTGTGGTGTATACTTTTTATGTATTGTTGGATTTGATTTACTATTTTTGTTGGGGATTTATGAAGTTTTCTTTTCTTCTAATCTCTGCCTGGTTTTGGTATTAGGGTAATGCTGGCCTCATAGAATGAGTTAGGAAGTGCTCCCTCTGCTTTTGTTCTCTGAATGAGATTATAGAGAATTGGTATCATGTCTTCCTTAAATGCTTGGTAGAATGCACCAATGAAATTTTGTGGGTTATTGTTTTTGTTTCTGTTTTTTTACTTTCTCATGAAGCACAAACTGGAGAATTGAACTTTATACTAAAATTTTCTGTTGCAATCCTTTAAAGTGATAACTTGTCTATTTCTGTTCCCTTTCTTTTGTACTGGGTGTTTCAAAGTTGAGGCATACTGAGGCACCAGAGTGGATTTGTTGGTTGCTTGTCCTTCCTTCCCTTTTGTGGTCTCTTAAGGAAAGGGAGTGAGCATAAGGGGCTATCTTCCCAGGAGACTGTACGCAGGTAGATCTGAAATGGCCATGTTGGGGAAGTGCTATATAAGGGGAGAGGAATCTGTTTTTCTCTTTCTTTCCTAAAATGAGGGTAATTGTCTATTTTACACAGTCCCTGCCCTTTCTAAGCTCTTAAATCACCTGGAGAGAAGAAAATATTCAGAGAATTAAAATACATAAAAAATATGTACAAGCTCCATTACTCAATGTAATAGATTTAAAATAGGTAATATTTATTTTTTGTATAGGAGATTTTGAACTATAACTGGGAACTTAATGTTATTTTTTAAAAATAGAGATTTTTTTCCTTTGTGTTATGTAAAGAGGCACCAAACTAACTTTTTTAACAAAGGCTTTGTGATCAAATTTGCATTTAGACCCCAGAAGTTTTACTAGAATGTAAATGTGAATAATAAACATTACATTTATTCTTTAAAAAACACCATTTCACACCTACAAGACTGACAAAAAAAATATATATATATATTTTGTAGATAATTATTTTTTATTGAAGGGTAGTTGACACACAGTATTACATTAGTTTCCGGTGTGCAACACAGTGATTCAACATTTATATACATGATAATTCTAGGTACCAGCTAACACCATACCAAGCTGTTACAATATATTGACTATATTCCTTATGCTATACATTACATCCTGGTTACTTATTTATTTTACAATTGGAAGTGTGCACTTTTTTCTTTTTGTGAGGGCATCTCTCATATTTATTGATCAAATGGTTGTTAACAACAATAAAATTCTGTATAGGGGAGTCAATGCTCAATGCACAATCATTAATCCACCCCAAGCCTAATTTTTGTCAGTCTCCAATCTTCTGAAGCATAACGAACAAGTTCTTACATGGAGAACAAATTCTTACGTAGTGAATAAGTTACATGGTGAACAGTACAAGGGCAGTCAGTCATCACAGAAACTTTCGGTTTTGCTCATGCATTATGAACTATAAACAATCAGTTCAAATATGAATACTCATTTGATTTTTATACTTGATTTATACGTGGATACCACATTTCTCTCTTTATTAATATTATTTTTAATAAGATGCAAGATAAAGGTAGAAAACATAGTTTAGTGTTTAGTGTTGTAAGAGAGCAAATGTAGATGATCAGGTGTGTGCCTGTAGACTATGTGTTAATCCAAGCTAGACAAGGGCAATAAAACATCCACGGATGCAGAAGATTTCTCTCAGAACAGGGGTGTGAGGTTCTAAGCCTCACCTCTGTTGATCCCCAATTTCTCACCTGATGGCCCCCCTGCGACTGTGCCTGACTTAGGTTGTTCCTCCCTTGAGGAATCTTACCCGTCTCTGGCTAACCAGCCATCTTCCGGGGCCATACAGGGAAATGTAATAAAGTTGGTAAGTGAGAGAGAAGCCTTATTGTTTGAAAAGGTTAGCTTTTTACTTCTTTGCAGATTTATGCCCTGTGGCTTCTATGCCCAGCATTTGTCTTGAGGTGTCTTTACCACTTGGAAGAATTATGATACTCAGTAAATTCGATATGAGGCACGAATTCTATTTAAGGGTTGTAATTAGGAAGGAAGAAGAAAAGTTATAGAAGTAGCAGGCGGAAGAAAACATGGGAAGATTGATTATTTCTTTGACATATCTTCTTGTAGAGTAACTTCAGCATGTATAGGTTTTAAACTACTAATTAAATTGCTCACACACATTAACATAATAGGAGTAGAGTTACATAACCAAAGCAGACCTATATTACCAGCCACCTCCAGTGAAACCAAGAAAACCAGTTAGGCACCTTAGGCATTTGTGAAAACTTATCTATGGTATGGTGGATATTGACAAAAATATTTTAAGTGTGAAAATACCAAGTATTGGCAAACAAATATTGAAATGGGAGCACTCATATCCTACCAAGGAATGTAAACTGTTACAACTACTTGAAAAACAATATGGCAATATCCAATTAACAAGACCCACCTACAGCTCTCTATGACCCAACAGGTCCTCTCCTGATTATGTAACTTGGAAAAACACCTGTATATACACTCAACAGAAACACCAAGTACTGGCATCAGCATTTCTGAGAGCACAAGACTGGAGCCTGCTGAAATGCCCATCAGCAAAAGAAATTGTAATTAATTCTTGATGGACTGTTTTTAATACAACATCTTCAGCAAAGAAGATAAAATGAATTAGATCTGCAATTATCAACAAACATAGATCCTATTAACATAATAGTGAGTGAAAAAAACAAGTTTCAGACATGCATGTGCAGGAAGATCCCACATACAAAATGTTTAAAAATATACGAAACAAGATTATACATATGTGGTAAAAGATAAAAGAATTTAAAAAATGGCCTATAATATTCTCAAGAGAGGGAGGCAGAGAGCCAACATGGTGGCGTGAGTAGGACAGTGGGAATCTCCCCCCAAAAACATATATATTTTTGAAAATACAACAGATAAAACTAATCCTAAAAGAGAGACCAAAAGACACAGGACAACAGCCAGACTACATCCACACATGCGAGAGCCCAGTGCCTGGTGAAAGGGGTAAGGTACAACCCCCGGCCCGGCGGGAACCAAGCACACCTCCCCCCAGCTCCCGGTGGGAGAGAGAGGGAGCCCAGGACTGCTAAACACCCAGCCCCAGCCACGTGCACCAGAGTGCAGACACAGGGCATGCGTGGAGGGCTGGAAACTAGGGAAACAGAGCAGCAAGACCTCTGAGCAGGTTCCGAAGCTGATGCCCTGTGACAAAGAAAAGCGAGTGCTTTTTGAAAGTCTTAAAGGGACAGGGACATAAAAGCTGGACGAAAACAACACAGGTCACAGCCCAGTGACTGGAAATTATAGGGAAAATAGGGCACACTAACCCGCTGGGCAACAGCTCTGAGACCCCTCAAGGAGGTAAACAGCCAAACAGCCCCCCTGTCCATTACCCCTCCCGGCGCTGCGAAAGCAGAGAAGCAGCCTAAGGCAGAGCACGCCCACAGAAAGGGAAATTCCTCCACTCCAGCTGGGCAAGACACAAAAACCCAGTCTACACGCAATTACCCAACACAAGCCACTAGGGGTCGCAGTTGTCCTAGTAAAGAAAGGCCAGTAGCAAGTGAAAAGTTTGGCCCTCCCAGTTGACAGTCAATAGCACCTGTCAACATGAAAAGGCAAAAAAATATGATCCAGACAAGACTAACCCAGACAGCTTCAGCATCTGCTACATCTTCCCCTGAGAAGGAATCTGGGGAGATAGATTTAGCCAGTCTACCTGAAAAAGAATTCAAAACAAAAGTCATAACCATGCTGATGGACTTGCAGAAAAATATGAAAGAACTAAGGAAGGAGAATACAGAAATAAAACAAGCTTTGGAAGGACTTCAAAACAGAATGGACGAGATGCAAAAGACCATTAATGGACTAGAAAACAGAGAACAGGAACACAGAGAAGCTGATGCAGAGAGAGATAAAAGGATCTCCAGGAATGAAAGAATTCTAAGAGAGCTGAGTGACCAATCAGAACGGAACAATATCTGCATTATAGGGGTACCAGAAGAAGAGGAGAGAGAAAAAGGGATAGAGGCGCTCCAAAATCTTACAACTTCAGACTATTTACTGTTAAAAGAACATATGGGATGTGAACAGTCCCCAGGAATGGGTTGTTTTAATTTGTCTGATTTCTCTCAGACTGTTCAAGTTCAGTTGGACAATCTCCACCATATCATAGATAAGTTTTCACAAATGCCTAAGGTGCCTAACTGGTTTTCTTGTTTTCACTGGAGATGGCTGGTAATTACAGGTATGCTTTGGTTATATAACTGTACTCCTATTATGTTAATGTGTGTGAGCAATTTAATTAGTAGTTTAAAACCTATACATGCTGAAGTTACTCTACAAGAAGATATGTCAAAGAAATAATCAATCTTCCCAAGTTTTCTTCCGCCTGCTACTTCTGTAGCTTTTCTTCTTCCTTTCAAATTACAACCCTTAAATAGAATTCGTGCCTCATATCGAATTTACCGAGTATCATAATTCTTCCAAGTGGTAAAGATACCTCAAGACTAATGCTGGGCATGGAAGCCACAGGGCATAAATCTGCAAAGAAGTAAAAAGCTAACCTTTTCAAACAATAAGGCTTCTCTCTCACTTACCAACTTTACATTTCCCTGTATGGCCCCAGAAGATGGCTGGTTAGCCAGAGACGGGTAAGATTCCTCAAGGGAGGAACAACCTAAGACAGGCACAGTCGCAGGGGGGCCATCAGGTGAGAAATTGGGGATCAACAGAGGTGAGGCTTAGAACCTCACCCCCCCTGTTCTGAGAGAAATCTTCTGCATCCGTGGATGTTTTATTGCCCTTGTCTAGCTTGGATTAACACATAGTCTACAGGCACACACCTGATCATCTACATTTGCTCTCTTACAACACTAAACACTAAACTATGTTTTCTACCTTTATCTTGCATCTTATTAAAAATAATATTAATAAAGAGAGAAATGTGGTATCCACGTATAAATCAAGTATAAAAATCAAATGAGTATTCATATTTGAACTGATTGTTTATAGTTCATAATGCATGAGCAAAACTAAACGTTTCTGTGATGACTGCCCTTGTACTGTTCACCATGTAACTTATCACTATGTAAGAATTTGTTCTCCATGTAAGAACTTGTTCGTTATGCTTCAGAAGATTGGAGACTGACAAAAATTAGGCTTGGGGTGGATTAATGATTGTGCATTGAGCATTGACTCCCCTATACAGAATTTTATTGTTGTTAACAACCATTTGATCAATAAATATGAGAGATGCCCTCACAAAAAAAAAAATAAAAGTACACACTTCCAATTGTAAAATAAATAAGTAACCAGGATGTAATGTATTGCATAAGTATATATATATATATATATATATACTCAAGAGAGTATCTGCCCCTGGGAGAGGGAAGGAATGATAGTGAGGATGGGTACACCAAAGAGTTTGACAATATTTGAAGTTCTTTACTTATTATTCTGAATGGTTAATACATAAATGTTTATTATTTTTTTACAACTTTGGTAGACCCGAAACAGTTCATATAATTTTCCAATCACATTAAGCCAATTTGAAACAGTGCTACTTAAAAATATTAATAAAATTTCAGTGTATGTACAAAATTGAATAATTGAGAAAACCAAAGCTTTCATTAAAGTCAAGTATTCAATAATCTCTAACCTAGGGGGCACCAAAGCCATGGCAAATGTTTAACTTTATTATATCATAGCAGCACTACTTCAGCTGATAAACAGAAATGCCTACCATTCTCTTTCAGGATATCAACTCCCACAACAACCTCTCAGAACATCTGTGAGATGTCTTAATGATATTTCTGTGGTTATTAAACATTCAGTGTTGTTAGAATATGACCTGCTTTTTGTAACAATATCATTTGTGACTTCATTAACTGATGGAAGCTATTAGAGTCCCAATAACAACGTAGTAAAAATAAGTACATTCTTGCTGATTGGATTTTATATAATCAGGGCAGGCTAAACATTCACTGTACTAAAACCATGCATGTGTCCCCAGACCTAGTTCTTTACCTAAGTCTGGTTTTCTAAATGCTGCTGATAAACTAAGTCTGATTTATGTGATGCATCTTATGTGGGAAATGTCTGTGACTAGGTGTCTGATCAAACTAGATAAATGAATATATAGCTAGTAATAACTTTTGAAGATAATCATTGCTAATTTGATGATTACCAGTTTCCATTAAATGAATTGTAAAACTATTGTGTTTTATTTTGTAAAAAAAACCAGGAACTTCAGAGTAGAATCTGCATGTGATAATAGATTGTAAAGGAGACCAAAAATTGCTGTGATACTGTTAAAACAGTTTGTTTCAAAATATTAGAGACAGTGAGAAAATAAAAAATAGCACTTAATGTCTATCCCATTTAGTTTACTAAAAATGTTGCACGGAAGTAGCGTAGCACGGTATGTTTAACCTCGAGGTTAAGGTATGCATCTCAGTCCGTGCAGCTCTCCCCATCCCCACCCCAGCCATCTGCCCCCACTAATGACATCTGAGCCGTAGGAAAATCTGGCAAAACAGAGCCTTCATTCCAACACAGCCATGAGTGGATGGAGCCGGGTAGAAGCTGCCATGGCCAGTGGGTGTACTTTCTCCTTGCATCACACTCTTTATCAGTTCTTACTGTTTATACCAGGGGTGCTCAAACTTTAGTTTGGATCAGGATTACCTGTAGTGTTTGTTCAAACAAAGATTGCGGAACCCACCCCAGAGTATTGATTTAATAGGCCAGGGTGGGGCCTGAGAATTTGCATTTCTGACAAGTTCCCAGGTGGCGCTGATAGAGCTGGTCCCTGGGACCAATGTCCGCTGCATCCGTCTTTACTACACAGTCCCTCTTGGCATCGAGGTTTGTGGCTCCCCCCAGTCCAGGTGATACAGAAAATGCAAGTGTTCACAAATAATTTATAACAGAATAGTTATCCCTGTAGTAATGCTATTTCTATTCATAAGTGTTTCAATATATTTTCCTGAGTGATTGAGAAGAAGTGAAGTCATTCCCTGTATTTCTGAGTAAAGGCCTTGGAACAGGTCTCATTTAAGGAGAACTGTGAGCCCTGAGGAGGGAAGTTCAAGAGCCCTTGGCTTCCCTGTGTAATGCTCTGTGTGCTCCAAGGGTTGGGTGCATTTGGGAATTTGTACAAGTAATTCAAGTGTTTTCCTCGGGGAAAACTGGGAATAATAATATGCCCTCATATAAACCACTGATGATATTATATATTAAAAAGAGATCACATGTGCCCATATGGGAGCTCAAGGCATATTCATTCCAGTTTCCTCTCTCTCCTCTCCTCTGGTTGAAGTGGAGGGAATTTGGAAAAATGTCACAGAGGACATAACCACTGAGTGACATTTTCCCTTAGAGGACAGGGATGATTGGAATCTGCCAATGTATTTATTTCCACATTCACACTGAAGAGCCCCTCCCATCCTCTCCCCCCACTTACATGACTGAGGACATTTGGAGACAGAGGGTGACTCTGTTCAGGTTGCAGTGGCCTCGAAGAGGGAGCGTGCTGCAGCTCAGGGCTGTCTTATAGGTCCCCTGTGATGGTGGGGAGGTTCTATGCCTGGGCAGTTAGCATAGTCACCATTACCTCTGTGTGGCTTTTGAGCACTTGAAATGGGGCGAGTGTGACTGAGGAACTGAAGTTTTTAGTTAGATTTAAATGTAAACAGCTACACAGGCTAGTAGCTACTGTACTGAATTGGATAGGTCCAGATTCAAATGTCCTTCTGATGCCAGGGTCTCATGCAAATTACACTGAGCCCAACCCTACTGCCCTGGGCCCCATGTGGTTGTCGGGAGGAAGAAACCAGGTTACTGATGTAGAGTGCTGAGCACAGAGGAAGTGCTTAAAAAGTATCAACTGCCATCCTAGCACTAATTAGTAGTTTGATTATTGGTAAAGTTTCTTTTTGGGAATTGTCCAGGAAAGAAAAGTAAATGAATTCTGAGGAGTTCTTCGGGTTATAGGCAGTTGACTGTGCATGAAGATTTGAGGGATCTCAGAACTTTGTCATCTGGACCTTTAACACGTAAGATGTCTTCAAGCAACTGGATCCTGCACTCTGTAGCTGCTTTGAAAAAAACGCTTGGTTTGTGTAGATTGATGGCAAGAGTTAATGCACACAATATAACTGATTTTGCATGAACTAAGTTGAGGGTCAATTGACTCATACTGCCGAGCCAACGCCCTGCTAGAAAATTTACAGATTTGTAACATGGCACTAACCCATGTTCTCTACCTTTTGATTCTATGTGCACGTGATTGTATATGACATGGAAGTGGACGGAGCCACCACCCTGTGAGCACAGTAGCCTGTTTTACCTCAGATCACCTGAATTCTGATGGGAGAGTTAATTGCTAGCCTGCCTGTCTCGGTTGCCTTCTCTAACAGGGAGGCCAAGTACATCACAGTGCTGTCTGCTTTGGAGGAGGATGGAGGCCATCCAGTAAGTCACGGGAATGAGGCATGTGGAGCCTTAATGAAAACAAAGTACTTAACGGGAAAAGAAGGTGCAGTATATTTTATTCAGCTCTCCCATGTGGTCGTGTGCATGATTCTTCCCAAGGGAGCATCTAGTAGTGGAGCATTTAGTTGCAGATGTGAGGTGAATGTAGCTTCTAGCTGAATATTTTCTCTGGCTTTATCCACATGAAGCACAGATGTTTTACAAATCATGTTTATATTAATGCTGAGATAACACAACTAGGTTTAAAAATGATCACATTTTTCAAATTATGCAGTTTCCCAAGAAGAGTATTCCAGGAAGAGATTTGTTTCCAGAAGACGATTCCTAACGTGGCTCCCGGGTCCCTAGTCCAGGAGCCTCGGGGAGCAAGGGCAGCCCTGGGCGTCTTCTGACACAGGGAGCAGGCACACATACCACACTGTGTGCCAGGCCCCAAGGGGCAGGGCCTCCTTTCACGCTGTGACAATGGAGAGACACGGCCACGGGCAGCTTCAGGGGAAAGCAGGTTAAAACAAAACCCCTGTGAGCAAGTTGTATCCCTGCTTTTATGAGTCAAAAACCTGCCAGGGCCTGGGTCTGAAAGGGCCTTCACTGGCCACCGCCTGGGCCAGCTGGTTCCATGTGGCTGTGCTGGAGTCGGGAGAAAACAAGCTGTCTCCTGGCTTACCGGGCAGCATCTTTACCTGACAAGAAAGTCCTCTGATGTTGATGAGAGGCACGGCCTCAGACTGAGGTCAGATCTAGGCTGCTGTGGTCCCAGCTGACCTGTGCAGCACCGCTGCCCCCTCTGGCTCCTTCCTCCCAGGCCCTTGGTGTCACAGCCTAAAGTCTTTCCCTTAAGCTAGTGGCTCCCTTGCACTTGACAAAGGAGCCCAGAGTGTAATTGGTGCTGGGAATGTCTACACTTTGGAAGAGAAATTTTCCCACTTGATGACAGGACTGTGATCTTGGACCCAGTGTACTAAGAACGCAATAGTCCAACACCAATACATTTGGAAGTACTGAGTTCCTCTGGAGGCTGACAACGATCCATCCTGAGGTGGAGGGGAGTGGCATGGATGTGTTTGCTTTCAGCCTGACCTCTGTCTGCATGGAATGCAGGGCCCAGGCCAGCGCGCCCAAGTGCAGTCCGGCTTCCAGGTTTGCTGGGGCTGATGGTGTGAACATGAACGTGCCATCAGTCAAGGGCTCACACAGACACACACTGGCCTGCTCTAAAAAAATCAGCAATAATCTGGCACCACTGACATCCATGGAGAAAATAATTTTTTTTCCCCAAAAAGTAAAGTTCTTCCGAACTGCACTTGGTCTACTCCACCAAACAGGAACCTGTCTCAGTATCTGTACTTAGGTTAATGATGCGTTTGGTTTACCCCAAACCAAGGGCTTCCTAATCAAAAGAGCAAACTCCCAGCAGGGCATTTCAGGAGTGGGAACCAGCTTCCTCAGGTCATTCCCAGTTTCTGCTCATCAAGGGGTCAGACAACCTTGGTGTCAGTTGTCCACACTGAAATACCCTCAGGTGCATGATTGAATCTATGTGCAAATTAGACCCAAACATTTTCTCAAGGTCATTATTGGCCAGTAACAAGATAATCTGACATGAAATCCAGTGGGATGTACCACACTTTGCAATATGCCTTATAGCTGGTGCCTGGCGATTTTCTCACCAGTGGGAATTCGTGGTCTCGGGAGGCCCCCGGCAGCACCTCCTCCCAGCCTCCCCTCATCTTATAGAGGGGACCTGAGTCCCATGAGGTCCTGAGGTCTGGGCAAGCTCACAGAGAAAATGATCGAAACGCATGCCCAGGAGTCCAGAGACCAGGCCTCTTGACTTGGTTCAGGCAGCTCCGCTCAACTGAACTTTCATTTTGTGGAAGAACATAATGTGGTCAAAGCTGCCAAAACTCTGTTCCTTTAGGGAAACTTTCATTTCTCCAAAGGGATAAGAGTATCAGTTTGCAACAGGCATTTGACATTCAGGGGCCTTGAAGATCCAGTGAGATTATTAAAGAGAACACTGAATTTTGTTCCTTTTTACCACATTTTCTATCTTATAAACAGGAAATTAAATTATTGCTGACCAGTTCAGCATTCCAAACCAGACAGCCTCTGTTCACAAGAGGAATGTGAGTGAACAATGCAGCCAGTGCTGAAGCACAAGAGTCTTTCCGAATTTTAAGACACAATAGTTTAATGTTAAAAATACCTGTTAAAGTTGTACTGCTTTCATTTGCCTAATCCGTGCTGTCTTCCTTCCTCTGTTGTAGGCAAACTGCACACTTCAGTGAGAAAAACAGGACTGGAATGAAGGACTTGCCTCCCCATGGTCTGGCTGGATTTGGGGCAGTTCTATGCCGCAGATGTACCTGGCAAGCTACAAAACGCCCCTGCACGCAGGCAGCACTGTGCGGGTGAGGCCCCGGCTTGGATTATCTGTAAAAGCTCACTCTGGTGCGGTTCACGTGCAGCAAGAGTGGACAACAACCTGGACAGAGTGCACTTGCCCTCTGGCTTCTCACGCTGGCTGTGCATCCTGTCACGGGGCTTGATGAGGACAGAGACGTGAACCCGCAAGCTACCTACAGGTCACTGTGATTGAACAAGTGACGAAGTTCATGGGATAGAAAGAGATGGTCCTGGCTGCCTTTCAAATCCACTCTTCCAAATTCAGGGTCAGCTGAATCATCCGTCAATCATACTCCATTCCTTCCAGGACCAGGGTCCATGGGGTTTCCGCTCTGGTCCTGCCCCAGAAGGCCCCCTAGCATCATCTAGACCCGTGTCCGGCCGCTGACCCCGCTGCCTTGGTCTCCTTGTCTGTGAACTATGGCACCACTAGGACCTGCCTTGGGGCCTCTCCTGAGCACTGGGGCAGCCCCCTGCTGTTAATGGAAAAGAACCCAATAAACATCAGCTGATTCTAATCATGGACCTTTGCTCGAAAATGGTCCCATTCTGCTCACCTCTCAGAAGAATCCAGAGCACACTGGCTCATCTTCCCTGTCTCTATTTTGAGTTTCTCTTCTTTAAGGTGTGTGGAGTCCATTAGGACTTCTCTTCCAGCCACATCGCCTCTAGAATGAGAGTGTCATCTGGCCTCTGCCAGCCCCTGGGTCAGGAGACCCTGACTGTTTGGAGCCCAGAGGCTTGGTCCTCTGGGTGGGTGGGCTCCCAGCAGACTTATTTTCTTCTTTTCAATTGCAGGTTTTGTTGTCTGGAAGGAGCCTTAATGGTAACAATTCAATGCCCCATCAGCCCAGGATTCCCGCTGACAGATGACTGTACTGCCTCTCCTTGAAAACTTAAAGTGACAGAAGATTCCTTAATTCCCAATGTAAACTCATTCCATTCATAAGGAATTCCAACTGTTCTTCTTTAAAAAAGGCTTCCGACTGGACCATGGTGATGAAGACAAGGAAGCTACCTCGTGGCTCCCCAGGAAGTGGAAGTGGGGACTCTTACCCACCTCTGGTCTCCACAGAGGGGGGAGGGCTGCCTACACCGCAGACCTGGTGGCTGATCGTAGACTAAGCCCTCTTCCATATAGCAGTCCTTCAGCTGAATATTTCTAGGTGTGCTGAGTGTTCTACTTTTCAAATTAAACATCTTGATTTTCTTCATGCCTCTTTTTTGCACATTTTTCTTCTCTTTTTTCTTTTGGTGTTTTTAACACTGTCAATCTCAGCTTAGGACTGACCAGTGCAGGTAAAAAAGCAATTGTTTTTGTCTTCTTTTTCCCAGGACAGTCCTCATCCATAACGTTTGTCACTCATCTCAGTTTTGGGGGTGTCCCTCCACCTTGTTGAATGTCCTCATCTCATATTCAGTTTCTTTATTATTTGGGCCTCAGACACCATTTTGCATCTGATTCTGTCCTCTGCTGTCTTCCCCTGTCTGCCTGCTTTGATGTGTCTGCAAATGTGATCAGCCTGGTGTCAACGCCCTCATCCAAGACCCTGCAGGGTTTGTCTTCCGGGCATTCCATCAGCACGCTGTCCTCACACCATGCATTTCACAAAACTCTTATGCTCTTAACTGGTTCCCACTTAAGATTCCAGCCAATGTCTTTGTAAACCATAACCCTTCCTGTGGTGTTTGCATTTTAATAAAGAGCTCTGGAGGCCCTTGTTTTGTTATTTCGGGCAGCAGCACAAGAATTGAGAGGCACTGAGCTTTGCAAGAAGACTGGGCAGGTGGATCACACAGCCGATTAGGACCAGAGCCAGGAGGGCTTGTGTGCAAAGTTCCAAGTACCAACAGGGTGCTGAAATGTGTCCGGGAGCAATGGGAGAGCATTCTGTTCATGAGATGAGTCATGGCTGCTTAATGGTCTCCAGCTCCCCTCTAGTTCTGCTCCCCTGGAAGCTCCCCACCAGATCTTGAATGACAGCTCCCAGTTCCTCCATGTGTGGATGGGGCAGGTTGGTGGGTGCATCTTAGGGCATCCCTGCACCCTGCCAGCCAGAGAATAGACCTGCTTCCCTTCTTCGGGATGATGATGTTGCTCAGTGGACCCACCCACACCCTACTGTCATCACACATAATCAAGTGTGGCTCCCTGTCCATCTACCACCCTGGAGCTCGGAGCACCAGGCATGGAGAGAGTCCCACCCTTCCCTGAGGAGCTTCTTTGTTAGTGACTATCTTCCTCTTTGTGACTCCCAGGCAGTCTTCCCCAATAGTCTACACTATATATTAATTGTAGTTTCAGTTATAAGAGGAAAAAACTTAGTTTAACAATCAGAGGTTTGATTTTTTTCTTATTTCTACTTCATAAAACAGCAGCCTTTCAAAAGCCACTTCCCAGAAGTTGAAGACTATAACCAGTTTTCTTAAAGACAAGGGTATGGTGTCAGCAACATTATGGTTACTAGACTCCCCCTGTTATCAAGTCCCCACCACATACCCCATTATAGTCACTATCCATCAGTGCAGTAAGATGTTACAGAATCACTACTTGTCTTCTCTGTGCTATACTGCCTTCCCCGTGTCCCCCCCAACATTATTGTGGTAATCGTAATGCCCCTTTTCCCCCTATCTGTCCCTTCCCACCCATCTGCCCCAGTTCCTTTCCCTTTGGTAACTGTTAGTCCATTCTTGGGTTCTGTAAGTCTGCTGCTGTTTTGCTCCTTCAGTTTTTTTTTGTTCTTATACTCCACAGATGAGTGAAATCATTTGATACTTGTCTTTCTCCACCTGACTTATTTCTCTGAGCATAATACCCTCTAGCTCCATCCACGTTGTTATAAATGGTAGGATTTGTTTTCTTCTTATGGCTGAATAATATTCCATTGTGTATATGTACCACATCTTCCTTATCCATCCATCTACTGATGGACACTTAGGTTGCTTCCATTTCTTGGCTATTGTGAATAGTGCTGAGATAAACATAGGGGTGCATCTGTCTTTTTCAAACTGGGCTGCTGAATTCTTAGGGTAAATTCCTAGGAGTGGAATTCCTGGGTCAAATAGTATTTCTATTTTTAGTTTTTTGAAGAACCTCCATACTGCTTTCCAGAATGGTTGAACTAAATTACATTCCCACCACCAGGGTAGGAGGGTTCCCCTTTCTCCACATCCTTGCCAACATTTGTTGTTTGTCTTTTGGATGTTGGCCATCCTAACTGATGTGAGGTGATATTTCATTGTGGTTTTAATTTGCATTTCTCTGATGATTAATGATGTGGAGCATCTTTTCATGTGCCTATTGGCCATCTGAATTTCTTCTTTGGAGAAGTGTCTGTTCAGCTCCTCTGCCCATTTTTAAATTGGCTTATTTGCTTCTTGTTTGTTGAGGTGCATGAGCTCTTTATATAATTTGGATGTCAACCCCTTATCAGATATGTCTTTTATGAATATATTCTCCCATACTGTAGGATGTCTTTTTGTTCTACTGATGGTGTCCTTTGCTGTAAAGAAGTTTTTAGTTTGATATAATCCCACTTGTTCAATTTTGCTTTTGTTTCCTTGCCCAGGGAGATATGTTCATGAAGAAGTTGCTCATGTTTATGTCCAAGAGATTTTTGCCTATGTTTTATTCTAAGAGTTTTATGGTTTCATGACTTACATTCACATCTTTGATCCATTTTGAGTTTATGTTTGTGTATGGTGTTAGACAATAATCTAGTTTCATTTTCTTACATGTAGCTGTCCAATTATGCCAAAACCAGCTGTTGAAGAGGATGTCATTTCCCCATTGTATATCTATGGCTACTTTATCATATATTGATTGACCATATATGCTTGGATTTATATCAGGGCTGTCCATTCTGTTCCATTGGTCTATAGGTCTCTCTTGTGCCAGTAGCAAATTGTCTTGATTACTGTGGCTTTGTAGTAGAGCTTGAAGACAGGGAGCCTAATTCCCCCTGTTTTATTCTTCCATCTCAGGATGGCTTTGGCTATTTGGGATCTTTTGTGGTTCCACATGAATTTTAGAACTATTTGCTCTAATTTGTTGAAGAATGCTATTGGTATTTTGATAGGGATTGCATTGAATCTGTAGATTGCTTTAGGCAGGATGGCCATTTTGACCATATTAATTCTTCCTATCCATGAGCATGGGATGTGTTTCCATTTACTGGTATCTTCATTAATTTCTCTCATAATTGTCTTGTAGTTTTCAGAGTATAGACCTTTCACTTCCTTGTTTAGGTTTATTCCTAGGTATTTTATTCTTTTTGATGCAATTGTCAATGGAATTGTTTTCCTGATTTCTCTTTCTGCTAGTTCATCATTAGTGTATAGGAAGGCAGCAGATTTTTGTGTATTAATTTTGTACCCTGCAACTTTGATGAAGTTTGGTGAACTTTGATAAAGTTTGATGAAGTTTGATGAACTTTGATAAAGTTTGGGTGAAGTTGATTTGATTTTGCATCTGCTTAGTAATTAATTGTTCTACTTTGCTGTGGTTTTATTTCCCCTGGTGACACAGTGGTTTGTGGGAGGTAAATTCTCTCAGCTTTTGCTTATCTGAAAATTGTTTAATCTCTCCTTCAAATTTAATTGATAACCTTGCTGAGTAGAGTATTTTTGGTTCGAGGCCCTTCTGATTCATTGCATTAAATACATCATGCCACTCCTTCTGCCTTGTAAGGTTTCTGGTGAGAAATCTGATAATAGCCTGATGGATTTTCCTTTTTATGTGATCTTTTTTCTCTCTCTAGCTGCTTTTAAAAGTCTGTCTTTATCCTTAATCTTTGCCATTTTAATTATTATATGTCTTGATGTCTTCCTCGGGTCCCTTGTGTTGGGAGATCTGATCACCTCCATGGCTTGAGAGACTATCTCCTTCCCCAGATTGGGGAAGTTTTCAGCAGTTACCTCCTCAGTGACACTATCCCTTTTTCTCTCTCTTCTTCATCTGGTACCCCTATAATGCAAATATTGTTCTGTTTGGATTGGTCACACAATTCTCTCAATATTCTTTCATTCTTAGAGATCCTTTTTTCTCTCTGTGACTCAGCTTCTTTGTATTCCTCTTCTCTAATTTCTATTCCATTTACCATCTCTTCTACTCCAATCTTCTTGTAAATCCCTCCATTGTATATTTCATTTCAGATTTGGAATTTTTTAATGATTGAATCTCCATCTTAAATTTGTTCCTGAATTCTTGAATATTTTTCTGTACTTCCATGAGCATGTTTATGATTTTTATTTTGAACTCTCTTTCAGGAAGATTGGTGAGTTCAGTTTCATTTGTTCCTTTTTCTGGGGTTTGTGAGATTTTGGTCTGAACCAGGCTCCTTTGACATTTCATATTTCTATGACACACCTTCTAGTGCCTAGAAGCTCTAGTCTCTGGAGCTGCTCTGCTCCTAGAGAGAGGTTGGGCATCATAGGGGAGCAGTGCTGGTGCCTGGGGGTAGGAAAGAGCTGTTTCCTGATTCCTGGCTGCAGTGCCTGTCTCCAGTATCAGAGCCAGTGGGCTGAGTACACAGGTGTAAGCCTCTGTGCTTTGCATCTCTAGCTGTTGTAGGTGGGTCCTCCCTCTGGCTTACCTGATGCCAGCACAGTGACTGCTGGTTTGTGAGCCAGTGCCTGCAGGCCAGGAGGAAGGTGCAGCAGGCTGCATGTCACAGTGGGGGGCCTTGGAGCTGGGTAGCCAGCCAGGGTGATGAAGTGGCTGAAGCTCCTCAGAGTTCCCAACCTGCTGGGCAGAACGTGCCCAGACAACCTTGTCCACCTATCTGTTCTCCCACATAGCAAGTTCCGTGCATACCCCACCCCTTCAGCAGCCCTCTTGCTGCTAGGAAGCCTCTCAGACTGCCTGCCTTTCCTTTGTCCCAGAGCAGCTGGGTGTGGATCCCCATTGTTTACAAATGGCTGGAATCTCAGTTTCTCAAGCACACTGCCTGTCCCAGCTCTCCAACCCCACCAACCTCCAGAGCATCACAGTGTAGGTTTGTGCTCCAAAGCAGACCTCCAAGGCTAGGTGTTCAGCAGTCTTAGGTTTCCACCCCCTTCCTGCTCCATTTCTCTTCCTCCTGCCAGTGAGCTGGGGTGGGGGAAGGGCTTCAGTCCTGCCATATCAAGGCTTTTGTATGTTACCCTGTTTCATTAGGTCTGCTCTGTTCAAGAGGTCTGTATGCAGTCTGGTGCAGCCTTCCCACCTATTGCTGTTCCAGGGTTAGTTGTATTAACTATATTTTTATATATGTGGTTTTGGGAGGAGTTCTCTGTCTCACCTCTCACTCTGCCATATTGAATCCTATGAAATGGTGGATTTTGATATCATGGTTCACGTTTTCATATTACCTACAAAACTGATGTATATGATAAATTGTAAAGTCATGGAAAAATGTGACAAATTACTATTTTATCTGGCACTTTGTCTACAAAGATGACATTTTCCCATGGCCCGACAGTGCTGCTCCAGTAGTGTGCTTGTTGAGTATGTCCTTGTTGGGTTTCTTCTACAAGCGCCACTGCCCTGTAGGTAGTGAGCAGCAGATGGCCAGGTGAAGACAGTGGGGTAGAATGTGGTGCTTCCATGCCTGAGGCTTAGAATGCACACCTTAGTATCCCTGGGTCTGCAAGGAGTGTGCCACAACAGTCATGAGGTAGTATTTACAGTAAATAGCTTTCAGCAAAATATTAGCCCTGGTGGTTACCACAGGCAGGGGTTGGGGTTGGAATTGGGAATGAAATAAGAGAAGGGGATAAAGAGGCACAAAATCTCAGTCATAAATGAGTCATGGGGATGAAAGTACAGCTTAGAGAATATAGTCAATGGCTCTGTAACATCTTTCTATGTTGACAGAGAGTAACTCCATTAGCTGGGGTCAGGATTTGATAATGTAGATAGCTGTGGAATCACTATGGAGTATACTTGAGCCCAGTATAATATTCTGTATCAACTATAATTCAATAAAATAGAATAGTAATAAAAAACAAAACAAACAAACATTAGCCCTCAGTCTCATTAGCTGTATGGCTTCTGCTTCCTTCTGGATGAACTGCAATGGTAAGAACATCTTCCTCCCACATGTGGCAAAACACACATAGGGCTTGGCACACAGTAAGGAATCCAATAATGACAATTCTTTATTCCTATGGTGACAGTGGCACCAATAGCCACAATGCTAATGGTGAAATGCCCTGGAAACCCCTCTTGTCTTGCCAAAATCAAATTTACTGCTAAGTAAGCTGAATATAATTGCATTCCACTGCAAATGTTTCAGGGATAAGCAGCGGTTTCCTAAATACAGGCCTTCTTGAGAATTAGGAAGACGGAGTTTCCCAAAGAAAGCTCTTCCCATCACCCACTTGGTTGGAAATCATTAGCTGGGAATTGGAGTAGCTCCTGGTGGGCAGTTGACTCTCAACATACACTGGAATAATAGGATTTTTATGGCTGACCACGGGCTCTTGCCCAAGTGGCCTATGAAGTGTAGGGCCAAGTACTCATTTTACAGTCCTTTTAAAAGAGGGCTCCAAATGTTGCTGTGTGTCTTAAAGTCTAAACTGTCACATGTGGAGGGGACCACCCATGCATGCTCAGGGCTTCCCTTTTAGGAGCAGGAACACATTCCAAAAGCTGTGCATGGTGTGTCTTCCCAGGCTGTTAGTATAAATTAGTTCTTGGACACTGGACTTCATGCTCATCTGCTTAAGCTAGAATATTTTCATTTTCCTATAAATGGAAGGCTTTAAATGAAAAGCTCAGATACTGAATTGGTGGGCTTTGAGCCATCTCTGAGACAAGGACAAGATTTGAGCCTAGTGGTGGTGTTGGTAACCTCTGTAGGGCACCTCGTGGCCAGAAATGATGATCCGGGCAGCTCCAGGGGCCCGAGGACATGGTGAGGCTGTGACATGGCAGCACTGAGGCTGTGATCATCAAAGACCTCTGCTCATGCTTGGCAAGCTCATGGCCTAGTTCCATAGGAGGAAAGTTGTAAAGACCAATGGTGCTCATCGCTACCAGTCTTACACTGTGTTATGGAACAGAGAGAAGAAGGAAGCCAGTCCTTGATAACAACTTCGGAGTGGTTTCCTACAGGTGGTGAGTGTACCTGGATGTGGATGGACAGGGAACATCACCAGGAAAAGGACAGCAAAATTCTGTGAGGAGCCACAGCTTTTAAGAAAACAAGTGTGTGTTGTAATGATAAAGCTAAAAGTATGCTAGTGAAATAATGCAATTGTCCACTCTAATTCCACTAACCTTGTAACTATGAATAATAGACATATTAAAGGAGTAATTTAACTCTTCCATATGTATCCAAAAGGGCATAACAATGTAGTTTCCAAGGAATGAACATGGAAATCCCTACAAAGGGCCTTCCAGAGGGTTCACACAGAGGAGCAGGTGCACCTCATCGCCTTTCAAGGGGCACATGGAAGGCAGTTCCCAGCCAGGGAGGAAAGTCACACTTTCTCATAGAGCTGTCTCCTGGCCAAGAGGAGGCAGAGTGGGCAGCCTTGTGGATGTCCCCTGAAAGAGTCACAGAGACCTTCACCACGTGGTGTCCCTGGGACCACATTGAGCTTGCCAGCTGGAGCACAATGCCTCTAGAGCAGGAGATGGAGAAGTGTGCCAGGACCCAGCTTCCCTGCTGTTCCCTAGACTGACTCTTGCCATTTCTCTGCCCAACCTTTCCCTAACTTCTGCTCCAACAGCCGTGAATGCTGCTACTTTTAAAGCAAATGGCCAGCCCTCTGAGCTGGACATCCCATCCAGATAGTTAAATGTCATGTCTAACATTCAGTTTCAATCCTCAAAAGTCTTTTGTGTGGCCCCTGGGATGTAACTGGGGCTATTTCTGAAGACAATGCCCCTGGGTTTTGAGAGAGTGCACTTCATTGGCCCTGTCATGTTACATCTTCCTGCTGTTTGGAACAAAGTCAACATGTCTTTCCTTCCTCGTGGCCCACATCAGAGAGGAAAAGCATTGTCCCCGAGCTACCCACATGTATTGGGTAAATAGCTATCTCTGAGGCACCCCTTTTAGGATATTTCTTGTCTTTCCCCTTCCCTTGGTAGAAATGACCTCTTCTGACCAGTGTCATCCCCACATTCCTGGAGCTCAGGGATGGTGCCAGGCAGACGGTGGGCCACCCCTACACTCAGGAAATGGGTCCCTTACAGAACTAGCGACTCAGGCTGCTGCTGGGAAGTGGGTGCAGGATGTGAGCTGTCTGCCCCTAAGCCACCCTCTAGCTCTCTCCTGACTTTGAAGAGAGAGTTGTAGCCACAAATCTCTTAACTACAGGGAAGTCACATAAGTAGAGGATTGGGGAGGGATTGAGAGAATTATCAAGACACTGGTGCAGGCCAGGGCCTGCACCTGGGGCATTATGTGAGTTGTCTCCTTCAATCTGCATAGAATCATGGAGAGTGTTAGTATGGCCACTTCAAAGATGAGTAGACTGGTCCAGAGAGATGGAGTGATATGACCCAAAAGTCACTGGCAGAACCCAGGAGGGAATCGGTCCTTGGCTTGCCTGCACAGGGATTGCTGGCTCCTGTAAAGAGGCAGCTCTGCCCATGAAGATGCTCTGAGCCATCCCTGTGGACCCTGCACACATGATCCTGGGAGAACAGGCACCTCAGCCTCACTGCTCCAAAGCTGAGCTCACATTCTTCTCCTCAGCTTGCATCCCCTGCTGGAATGTCCATCTGTGGTCAAACGTCCAGGGAGCAGCTAAGCTACAGCTTCTGGAGCCAGACCATGTGGGTTTGAGTCCTGGGCCCACCACTCAGCTCGTGAGCCTGGGCAAGTCACTGAATCTCTTCAGGCTTCGGTTCCTCATTTGTAGAATAGTGATGAGCATCGGACCTGCTTACAGGGTATGGGAGGCTCAAACGAGTTCACAGGCATAAAGGGCTTAAAACTGAGCTTGGGCAGAGCAAATGCCATGAGCATTTGCCACATTCATGATATCATCACTGCGATAAACACGATCATCAGAATGAAGCTTTATAAGATGTTAGTGCACCCAATTCCTCACTCCCCATCCTTCTGGGGCTGGGCAGCTTTACTCCTAAATGTTTCTTGAAACCATCTCTTTTTCCTTAGTTTGTTCTGTTACCTTCACCATCACCAACCTACGTAACTCAACCGCATCCCACCTGGTCTCCTATGACTAGTATCTTACCTTCCCATTCATCACCTATAACCCTATCTTTCTATGAGCAAGAACAGGTCATCTGCTTCAAATGAGTCTCCCCAAAACCCAGAGGATCGATCCTAACACCTAAGTCTGGAATTTTCATTGCTTTGAATGTGACTCTTTTGATGGTCTACTTTATCTCTTCTGCCATCCGTTTGCCTCCCCCTGTTCAGCCTTTGTGGAGATACTCACAGCTTCACACATTCACACCCTGTTTGGTCAGGCACCAAGGGGCTGGGATGGAGAGAAAGGGGGTGGGGTGAAAACAGGGGTGTGGACAAGGAACTCTCAGGCAAGTTGTTGGACTCCCCTGGACTCCAGGTTTATCACCTGCCAAAGAATGGCCTTGCAGCCTGAAATTCTAAATTTTTAACCCAAACCATTATACATCCCAATGCAAAGCTAAGCAGATTTTTATCCTGACCCACTGTTTTTTTTTTTTTGTAGACAATTATTTTTTATTGAAGGGTAGTTGACACACAGTATTACATTAGTTTCAGGTGTACAACACAGTGATTCAACATTTATATACATGATAATTCTAGGTACCAGCTATCACCATACCAAGCTGTTACAATATTTTGACTATATTCCTTATGCTCTACATTACATCCCGGTTATTTATTTTACAATTGGAAGTGTGCACTTTTTTTTTTTTTGTGAGGGCATCTCTCATATTTATTGATCAAATGGTTGTTAACAACAATGAAATTCTGTATAGGGGAGTCAATGCTCAATACACAATCATTAATCCACCCCAAGCCTAATTTTCATCAGTCTCCAATCTTCTGAAGCATAACGAACAAGTTCTTACATGGAGAACAAATTCTTACATAGTGAATAAGTTACATGGTGAACAGTACAAGGGCAGTCATCACAGAAACTTTCGGTTTTGCTCATGCATTATGAACTATAAACAGTTCAAATATGAATACTCATTTGATTTTTATACTTGATTTATATGTGGATACCACATTTCTCTCTATATTATTATTATTTTTAATAAAATGCTGAAGTGGTAGGTAGATACAAGATAAAGGTAGAAAACATAGTTTAGTGTTGTAAGAGAGCAAATGTAGATGATCAGGTGTGTGCCTATAGACTAAGTATTGATCCAAGCTAGACAAGGGCAACAAAACATCCACGGATGCAGAAGATTTCTCTCAGAACAGGGGGGGTGAGGTTCTAAGCCTCACCTCTGTTGATCCCCAATTTCTCACCTGATGCCCCCCCTGAGACTGTGCCCATCTTAGGTTGTTCCTCCCTTGAGGAATCTTACCCGTCTCTGGCTAACCATTCATCTTCCGGGGCCATACAGGGAAATGTAAAGTTGGTAAGTGAGAGAGAAGCCTTATTGTTTGAAAAAGTTAGCTTTTTACTTCTTTGCATATTTATGCCCTGTGGCTTCTATGCCCAGCATTTGCCTGACCCACTGTTTTTAAGATGACTTTTTTTTAATGACCCGGAAGTCCAATCTATAGTGAACTCTCTTATGCACAAGTAGGAATTCTGGTTCCTCTCCCAGGTGCCATTCTCTTTCTCTTTACCTGGCAAACACCTACTCCTTCTCTTTTGTCCTCTGAGGACCATTGTGAGTTCTTTTCAGAATCCTTGTGACTCGCCCTCTGGCTCCTGCACTCCTCCCACCCCCAAAACTGAAGAACGCCCACCACAGCACTCAGCTTCCTCTCAGAGCTCCTTGCTTTGTTCCCCTCCATTCTATGAGTTTCTTAAGTATTTCTATATCCCCAGAAGCTAGCAGAGGGCCTCACCCAGGGAAAGTGTTTGGTAAATGTTTGTTGATCGAAAGCTACTTAACATTTGAGTTGGAATGGAGAGCAAACTCCCTAACCTTTTCATTTTCAGAAAAAGGTACAAGTAAAAATGCACCAGGGTCAGTATATTTAGGGCTTTGGATTCAACAAATGTTTCAAAAATAGGTCTTAAAAGTTTTGCTTAGTTGTTTTCCAACTACACTTTCTTATCTTCCCCATCCACCTTCAGGTTCAAGCCCAGGTGGCATGTCTGTAGGGAAACTGACTCTGTGATCTTTCAGCTCTTTTAAATAAATTTATTCCACTACTGTTGGTGGGAGCCCATCAGAAATCCAGGATGCCTAGATTAAACCTTCAAAAGAGTAGGAATCTTTATTTCTAAGAATGCAAGCAAGCACAGATAAATGGGCTTAAGCTCCAAGGATTTTAAAACGACTGGAAACCCAGGCCCAAGAGACACCGGTCCCCACACCCAGGAGTGAGCCCTTTCCCACCACCTCTGCGAACCGGCCGCTGGAGCGTCAGTGCGTGTGCTACACACTGGCCTTCTGGGTCATTAGAAAGAAAGGAAGCCATCTTTAAAAAAGTGGGTCAGGATAAAAATGAGCTCATCTATGTGTTGGGATACGTAATTGTTTGGGTTAAAATTTTAGAATTTCAGGCTGCAAGGCTGTTCTTTTGTAGGTGATAGACCTGGAGTCCAACAACTTGCCTGAACGCTCCTTGTCCACACCCCTGTTTTCACCCCACCCCCTCTGTCTCCACCCCAGCCCCTTGGTGCCTGAGCAGGGACTGAACCTGGGCTCTTCACTCTTCAGCCTGGGCTTTCCCTAGGGCTTGGAAGAACAATTTCTTCCATCTTCTCTGACCCTCTCCACTTCTGTCCTGGCTACTCCATCTGCAGGGTCCCATTGCATCACTGCACTTGAAGCAGTGTTGAGATACTCTTGAGGCAGAGAGGCTGCAGGAAGGATCCTGGTAGCCTCAGAAGGGCCTCGTGCCAGGAGTTGGGCTGCACCCTGAGCCAGAGTTGGGCCCAGATCTATAAGTGCTGTGTCTGTGGCTGGGGCAGGGCACCCAGAACCTACAGCCATATGCAGAGGGACAGGCTGCAGGCTGATCTCTTCCATGTGCAGAGGGACACCTGCTTCTGAAGCACTGCCCAGCCTGAGGGCTTGAGTAACAATGATCCAATTCAGCAAATATTCGGCGATGACCACCATGTCTGGGTCCTGCACTACATTCTGGGGAAAAAGGCCCGGTGTGATTCCTGTCTGCAGGGGGCTCGAAGTCCCGTGGGGAAGACAGATGAGTAAACAGTGAACCACACAAAGCAGTGGGCCTAATGCCCAAATAGTGAGCAAATTGTGATGGGAACAGAAGTGAGAGAGGGACAATTCACAGAGATGAGGTCCAAGAAGAGGCTGGAGGCTCTGGTTGGACTGGGGAGAGAAAGGGGGAGAGACAGAGAGAGGGAACAGGGGCGAAGGCCAGCAGTGTGGCACCGGGAGTGGGGCAGGATCCCTGGGCCAGGCCACCGTGTCCCCGGGGCTGGGCGTGGGCAGGAGACTTGATGATGTGGAAAGGGACCTGGGAGAAAGGGCCCTTGAACACTCAGGAATCTGCAGCGTTTCCTCTGGGTTAAACCCACAGGGCTGAGACGGAAGTATTTTCCCAGTTGCCAAGACCTGGGCCCAAAACCCTCAGGATAAGGGCAGCGCTCCGCTCCTGGAGTAAATTAACAGCAACAGCAGCTTTGCTTTCATTGCAGACTCACCGTACTTGGTAGCAGTGTTGTTTGTTTTAACATGTGCTGTGGTGTTTTAATGGGGGGATTGATGGTGAAGATCCTGGACATGGAGAGGCAAGGCCAACCCTGGGTGCGGTTTCCTAGGCCCCCGGGGGAGGGTCTCTTGACCCCTTCACTCGCCTGACTCCTGCAGCCCAGCTCCAGTCTATCCCTTAGTTTAGTAAGTTTACCCAGGGGTCTCCCTTCACTTCCCACCAGCCAAAAGGGCAAATGCTTGGCAGGTTTCTGTCGACACCTGATTCATCCTGGACTTTTGGAAAGAAGGAGGTGCCGCCAGGGCTTTGGGAATGTAGACACAGAGGAGACCCACCGGCCAGGGACGCAGGGCTTCGATGGCAGACCGGTATTGAGACAGGGGTGGCCCCACTCCCTGCTAGCCGCTAGGCGCATGGCACAGCCTTCTAGCCAGTGGAGGGGCTCCTTTCACAGGCTGCTGGGACCGAGATGGCCCGAGAGCCCCCGCGTCTACACCTCTCATGTGCTAAGTAGGAAAACTGAGGCCTAAAGGAGTAAAAAGTCAAACGTGTTCATCTAGATGTTTGGGGAAAAGGTGTGGTGAAGTCAGGGGGCACCAGGTGAGGCAAAGAGGCTTGGAGGAGAATCCCACTTCAGGACAGACTTCTACTAACGAGGTCAAAAAAGACTGATGGACAAACCAGGAAAGTGGGAAATTGAGATGCTGGGGAGGCCAGAGCACCAGCTCCCTCTGCCTGTGAGTATTAATCTGTGTAAGATGGCAAGTAAAACTCATCTCACTTAAATATGAGCAATAGAAAAAAATGTTTAAAGAGGCAAAACTTCAAATAAAAATTTAAATAAATTGTAAGAATGGAAAGGAAAAAGGAAAAAGTGGTTTTCAGTCACACAGAAAGTTATTGATAAAAAAGGGAATACAGAGCAGAATCATGATCTTGACAGAGAATTTAAGGATCCACAAATAGGTAAGGATCCATAATTTGGTAATAAAAGATGAGTTAAAAGAAATGAGAAATGATAGATTATATAAAACAATAGCATATGTCAGGATTAAGAAAAAATGAAAAATGAGATTATGGGAAGAAAAGATTTGAAAAGACACCTAACCAACTCAGGAAATAGTTAGAAATAGAACAGCATTGTTTTGTTTCAAATTAAATACTAATTTTAGTTCAGAAATAAAGATTAGAGGGAGCACTTTTATGAATAATATCACTAGTCATGCCTTAGGAGAAATAGAAGATGGGAAAGAGTGAACATATAGAAATGACTCAAGAGAAAGTGATGAGTATGGGAGGCAGGCAATGAGGATCCAATATAATGACGACATGGAAAGAAGAAAACAAAGCAGCAGAATAGGAAAACAGTATTGAAAATACAGCTGACCCTGGAACACAGTGGGAGGTAAGGGTGCTGACACAGAGTCAGAAATCTGCCAGTCTTTTGACTCCTCAGAAACTTAACTACGAACAGCCTACTGTTGACCCTATGGTAGTAAATAATACAATAAACTAGTCTTTACTTATATTTTATGCATTCATGACATATCTAATTTTTTTAAGAAAGTTTTTTCAAAGAGTTGTAAATCTCCAAAAGATTTTCCAATATGTTTATTGGAAAAGATCTGTGTATAAGTGCACCCATGCAGTTCAAGCCTGTGTTGTTCAAGGTTCAACTGTTGTAGTTTATTAGTCAGGGTTCTCTAGAGATAGAAAGAGAATTGGCAGACACTGTCCATATAGTGAAAGGCACATACTCACACACACACAGGCACAATTCAAACATTATGTACACAAAAGAAACAACATGATACATACATGCTTTGCAAATGTAAGCTGGCATAACATTAAAAATAAATATGTTTGTACATTGGCTAACAAAGCTAAATCCAGTATTATGTTGCATGCAAAAGACCTAAACAAAGAGATTCTGTAGCATTAACAACAAGAACAATGGCAAAGACATCAGGCAAATGAGAGAGAAAGGAAGTAGAAGTTACACTCATGATGCCCAATGAGGGAAAATTCACATGCAAAACATTAAAATAAATAAAGGGCACTTTATATGATGAGTTTATAATTCACAGTGAATATATAGTGGTTATTAATATTCTTAAAAACAACAACAAAATAGCAATGCTCCTAAAACATAAATTTCAGGAAATAGAAGAGAAAATAGAATCATGCTAATAACAAGATATTTTAATTTACTTTGTTAGATCAACACAGTTAAAATGGACAGAAAACTTATGGGATATAAGTGACCTAATTAAATGAACTAGAATTTATCAGTTTATCACAGACTGTGAACCTCGATAATAGATAATATATCAAACTTTCAGGTAAAAAATTCGTGAATATTGACTATATCCTAGACTACAAGAACACTTTTACACATTCCAAAGAGCAGAAAAAATACCAATAGATTTCTCTGAACACAGTGCCATACCTTTAACATGAATAATGGCCCTTTGGTGCAAGGAAATTAAAATTATACATGTGGACAAGGTGCTGAATGTCACACTCTTCATATTTATCCAGCAAAAGACTGGAAAGAACCCAGTGAATAAACTACAGTACCTCCACTTATAAAATCAAATGAGGAATATTTATTTATAATGCTCTGAAATGATCTTCAGTAATTATTGTTAAGTGGGTAAAAAAACTGATGTGATGATATAATGCATAAGCTGTGTTGTTTTTTATTAAAGAAAGAGGAAGACAAATACATATACATAGTTGCACATATACATATAAATAATATATATTAATGGAAATGTAAATCCTTAAAGAGTGTAAAAGTGTTTAGCTACCTGTTTCTGGATTGTCTAACACTCAACTTGCAACAACTAGAAAAAAACAGATAAACTATAAATTACATTTGTGAAGTAGTCAGAAGACTGTGGAAGCAAAAATGATTATACAAGGTAAACTTCTAGACAGGAACAAATTCCTGAGAGCTGACACTCTCCCATTGATGAAAGATATAAAAGATCTAAATAAATGAACAGATATTTCACATTCATTGACTGAAAGTCCCAATATTATTAAGATATTAATGCTTTTGAATCTGATGTATGGACTAAGCACAATCCTAATCCAAATCTCAGAAAGCTACTTTGTCGATATTGACAAACATCCCAAAGCTTATACGGAAAGACAAAATATCCGGGGGCATCCAGCACAACACTGAGGAGCAACATGCAGTATCAAAGACCAACACACAATGCTGAGAAAGTAGAAAGCTGAGGAAAGTTACACTACCTGATTTCTAGACTTCTTAGAAAACCCCAGTAATCAAGACAGCATGGGAGTAACTCAGGAATAGACAACAGAAATCAATGGGACAGAATAGAAAACCCTGAAATAGACCCATGCAAATAAAAGCCACTGATCTTTGGCAAATGAGCAAAGGCAATTCCATGGAGACAGGGCAGCTTTTTCAGTATATGACTTGGACACTTGGGCATATGCAAAAAAGTGAATTTATGTACAAACTATACCTTTCACACAAATTAACTCAAAGTGGATCATAGACCTAAATATAAAATGCTTACCTAATAGAACTGCCAGAATTTATATTGGAGAAAATCTAGGTGACCTCAGTTTGGGGATGGGTTTTTATATACAATACCTAAAGCATGATTTATAAAAGAAAAAATTAGTTGGACTTTATTAAAACTGAAAACTCCTGCTCTGGAAAGAAGCTGTTAATAGAAAGATAAAGCAAGTCACAGACTAGGAGAAAATATGGTAAAAGACATACCTGATAAAGAACTAGCATTCAGAATATAAAAAAGAACTCTTAAAACTCAACAATAAGAAAACAACTCAAATTTTAAAAAGGGCCAAAGTACTGAACAAAAACATCACCAAAGGAGATCTACAGATGGCAGAGAAATGTCTGAAAATAGGCACAACATCATTTGTCATCAGGGAGATGCAAATAAGTATCAATAAGATTCCAATAAACAAAATATCTGGAGAGAAAGTGACAATGAAGATGCGGTCAGCATTAAGTAAATATTTACAGGCAGAACCAAGACTAATGAAGGTTATAAGAGTTAAAGTATTTTATGTTGGCTACATGCTCTCTAACAGCTGTATCCACTGACAAAACATTGAAATTCTCAGTATGTTTTCTGAACACAATGGAATTGAGCCAGAAATTATCAATAGAAAGACAACTATAAACACTCAATTGTGTGGAAGTTAAGCAATACACTTCTAAATAGTCTATGGATCAAAAAAATAAAATAAAATGGAAATTAGAAAATGTTTTAAATTATAATGAAGGCTGTTTACCAGAATCCAAGGGCTGAAAATAAACATTGTTGTAGAGAAATTTATAAAGTTAAATGCTTTTTTAGAAAAGGTAAAAGGCTAAAAGCTATTTATGACTCTTGCAAAATGCAAGAAAGCATATCAAGGTAGCCCAAGGAAAAGAGAAGGAAATAAAAAATAAATACAAGGGCAGATATCGATACAGTAGGAAACAAGCACACCAGAAAAAAATCCAGAAAACTAAGAGCTGTTTAAGATGAACAAATTAAACTTTTATAAATAAATAGAGATTAAAAAGTGAGAAACGAGGTGGAGCCAACATGGCGGCATGAGTAGGACAGTGGGACTCTCCTCCCCAAAACATATATATTTTTGAAAATACAACAAATACAACTAATCCTAAAAGAGAGACCAGAAGACACGGGACAACAGCCAGACTACAACCACACGTGCAAGAGCCGGGCGCCTGGTGAAAGGGGTAAGATACAACCCCCGGCCCAGCGGAACCCAAGCACGCCTCCCCCCAGCTCCTGGCGGGAGGGAGAGGGAGCCCAGGACTGCTAAACACACAGCCCCAGCCACCTGCACCAGAGCGCAGACACAGGGCATGCATGGAGGGCTGGAAACTAGGGAAATAGGGCAGCAAGACCTCTGAGCGGTTCCGAAGCTGATGCCCCTGGGACAAAGAAAAGCGAGTGCTTTTTGAAAGTCTTAAAGGGACAGGGACTTAACAGCTAGACGGAAACAACACAGGTCACAGCCCAGTGGCTGGAAATTACAGGGAAAACTGTGCGCACTAACCTGCTGGGCAACAGCTCTGAGACCCCTCACAGAGGTAAACAGCCAAACAGCCCCCCCCCGTCCATTACCCCTCCGGGCGCTGCAAAAGCAGAGAAGCAGCCTAAGGCAGACCACGCCCACAGATAGGGAAATTCCTTCCACTCCCGCCGGGCAAGACACAAAGACACAGCCTACACGCAACTAACCAACACAAGCCACTTTGGGTCGCAGTTGTCCTAGTAAAGAAAGACTAGTAGCAAGTGAAAAGTTTGGCCCTCCCAGCTGACAGTCAATAGCACCTGTCAACATGAAAAGGCAAAAAAATATGATCCAGACAAGACTAACCCAGACAGCTTCGGCATCTGCTACATCTTCCCCTGAGAAGGAAACTAGGGAGATAGATTTAAAAAGTCTTCCTGAAAAAGAATTCAAAACAAAAGTCATAACCATGCTGATTGACTTGCAGAGAAATATGCAAGAACTAAGGAAGGAGTATTCAGAAATAAAACAAGCTCTCGAAGGACTTCAAAACAGAATGGAAGAGATGCAAGAGACCATTAATGGACTAGAAAACAGAGAACAGGAACGCAGAGAAGCTGATGCAGAGAGAGATAAAAGTATCTCCAGGAATGAAAGAATTCTAAGAGAGCTGAGTGACCAATCAAAACGGAACAATATCCGCATTATAGGGGTACCAGAAGAAGAAGAGAGAGAAAAAGGGATAGAAAGTGTCTTTGAAGAAATAATTGCCGAAAACTTCCCCAAACTAGGGGAAGAAATGGCCTCTCAGACCACAGAGGTACACAGAACTCCCATGACAAGGGATCCAAGGAGGGCAACACCAAGACACATAATAATTAAAGTGGCAAAGATCACAGACAAGGACAAAGTATTAAAGGCAGCCAGAGAGAAAAAAAGGTAACCTACAAAGGAAAACCCATCAGGCTATCATCAGACTTCTCAACAGAAACACTACAGGCCAGAAGAGAATGGCATGATATACTTAATGCAATGAAACAGAAGGGCCTCGAACGAAGACTACTGTATCTAGTACGAATATCATTTGAATATGAAGGAGGGATTAAACAATTCCCAGACAAGCAAAAGTTGAGGGAATTTGCCTCCCACAAACCACCTCTACAGGGCATCCTACAGGGACTGCTCTAGATGGGAGCACTCCTAAAAAGAGCACAGAACAAAACACCCAACACATGAAGAAGGGAGGAGGAGGAATAAGAAGGGAGAGAAATAAAGAATCATCAGACCGCATTTATAATAGCTCAACAAGCGAGTTAAGATAGAAAGTAAGATAGTAAAGAAGCTAACCCTGAACCTTTGGTAACCACAAAATTAAAGCCTGCAATGGCAATAAGTTCATACCTTTCAATAATCACCCTAAATGTAAATGGACTGAATGCACCAATCAAAAGACACAGAGTAATAGAATGGATAAAAAAGCAAGATCCATCCATATGCTGCTTACAGTAGACTCACCTCAAACTGAAAGAAATGCACAGACTTAAAGTCAAGGGATGGAAAAAGATATTTCATGCAAACAACAGAGAGAAGAAAGCAGGTGTTGCAATTCTGGTATCAGACAAAACAGACTTCAAAATAAAGAAAGTAACAAAAGACAAAGAAGGACATTACATAATGATAAAGGGCTCAGTCCATCAAGAGGATATAACCATTATAAATATATATGCACCCAATACAGGAGCACCAACATACCTGAAACAAATATTAACAGAACTAAAGGAGGAAATAGAATGCAATGCATTCATTCTAGGAGACTTCAACACACCACTCACTCCAAAGGACAGATCCACCAGACAGAAAATAAGTAAGGACACAGAGGCACTGAACAACACACTAGAACAGATGGACCTAATAGACATCTACAGAACTCTACATCCAAAAGCAACAGGTTACAAGTTCTTCTCAAGTGCACATGGAACATTCTCCAGAATAGAACACATACTAGGACACAAAAAGAGCCTCAGTAAATTCCAAAAGATTGAAATCCTACCAACCAACTTTTCAGACCACAAAGGCATTAAACTAGAAATAAACTGTTCAAAAAAAGCAAAAAGGCTCACAAACACATGGAGGCTAAACAACACGCTCCTAAATAATCAATGGATCAATGACCAAATCAAAATGGAGATCCAGCAATATATGGAAACAAATGACAACAACAACACTAAGCCCCAACTTCTGTGGGACGCAGCAAAAGCAGTCTTAAGAGGAAAGTATATAGCAATCCAAGCATATTTAAAAAAGGAAGAACAATCCCAAATGAATGGTCTAATGTCACAATTATCGAAATTGGAAAAAGAAGAACAAATGAGGCCTAAGGTCAGCAGAAGGAGGGACATAATAAAGATCAGAGAAGAAATAAATAAATTTGAGAAGAATAAAACAATAGCAAAAATCAATGAAACCAAGAGCAGGTTTTTCGAGAAAATAAACAAAATAGATAAGCCTCTAGCCATACTTAGTAAGAGGAAAACAGAGTCAACACAAATCAACAGTATCAGAAATGAGAAAGGAAAAATCACAATGGACCCCACAGAAATACAAAGAATTATTAGAGAATACTATGAAAACCTATATGCTAACAAGCTGGGAAGCCTAGGAGAAATGGACAACTTCCTAGAAGAATACAACCTTCCAAGACAGACCCAGAAAGAAACAGAAAATCTAAACAGCAACGAAATTGAAGCAGTAATCAAAAAACTACCAAAGAACAAAACCCCCGGGCCAGATGGATTAACTCGGAATTTTATCAGACACACAGAGAAAACATAATACCCATTCTCCTTAAAGTTTTCCAAAAAATAGAAGAGGAGGGGATACTCCCAAACTCATTCTATGAAGCTAACATCACCCTAATACCAAAACCAGGGAAAGACCCCACCAAAAAAGAAAACTACAGACCAATATCCCTGATGAATGTAGATGCAAAAATACTCAACAAAATATTAGCAAACCGAATTCAAAAAATACATCAAAAGGATCGTACACCGTTGACCAAGTGGGATTCATCCCAGGGATGCAAGGATGGTACAACATTCGAAAGTCCATCAACATCATCCACCACATCAACAAAAAGAAAGACAAAAACCACACGATCATCTCCATAGATGCTGAAAAGCATTTGACAAAGTTCAACATCCATTCATGATGAAAACTCTCAGCAAAATGGGAATAGAGGGCAAGTACCTCAACATAATAAAGGCTATTTATGATAAACCCACAGCCAACATTATATTGAACAGCGAGAAGCTGAAAGCTTTTCCTCTGAGATCGGGAACTAGACAGGGATGCCCACTCTCCCCACTGTTATTTAATATAGTACTGGAGGTCCTAGCCATGGCAATCAGACAAAACAAAAAAATACAAGGAATCCAGATTGTTAAAGAAGAAGTTAAGCTGTCACTATTTGCAGATGACATGATACTGTACATAAAAAACCCTAAAGACTGCACCCCAAAACTACTAGAACTGATATCGGAATACAGCAAAGTTGCAGGGTACAAAATCAACACACAGAAATCTGTGGCTTTCCTATACACTAACAATGAACCAACAGAAAGAGAAATCAGGAAAACAACTCCATTCACAATTGCATCAAAAAAAATAAAATACCTAGGAATAAAACTAACCAAAGAAGTGAAAGACTTATACTCTGAAAACTACAAGTCAGTCTTAAGAGAAATTAAAGGGGACACTAACAGATGGAAACTCATCCCATGCTCATGGCTAGGAAGAAATAATATCGTGAAAATGGCCATCCTGCCCAAAGCAATATACAGATTTGATGCAATCCCTATGAAACTACCAGCAACATTCTTCAATGAACTGGAACAAATAATTCAAAAATTCATATGGAAACACCAAAGACCCTGAATAGCCAAAGCAGTCCTGAGAAAGAAGAATAAAGTAGGGGGGAATCTCACTCCCCAACTTCAAGCTCTACTATAAAGCCATAGAAATCAAGACAATTTGGTACTGGCACAAGAACAGAGCCACAGACCAATGGAACAGACTAGAGAATTCAGACATTAACCCAGACATATACGGTCAATTAATATTTGATAAAGGAGCCATGGACATACAATGGTGAAATGACAGTCTCTTCAACAGATGGTGCTGGCAAAACTGGACAGCTACATGAAGGAGAATGAAACTGGACCATTGTCTAACCCCATATACAAAAGTAAACTCAAAATGGATCAAAGACCTGAATGTAAGTCATGAAACCATTAAACTCTTGGGAAAAAACATAGGCGAAAACCTCTTAGACATAAACATGAGTGACCTCTTCTTGAACATATCTCCCCAGGCAAGGAAAACAACAGCAAAAATGAACAAGTGGGACTATATTTAGCTGAAAAGCTTCTGTATAGCAAAAGGCACCATCAATAGAACAAAAAGGAACCCTACAGTATGGGAGAATATCTTTGAAAATGACACATCCGATAAAGGCCTGACGTCCAGAATATATAAAGAGCTCACATGCCTCAACAAACAAAAAACAAATAACCCAATAAAAAATGGGCAGAGGAACTGAACAGACAGTTCTCCAAAAAAGAAATTCAGATGGCCAACAGACACATGAAAAGATGCTCCACATCGCTAATTATCAGAGAAATGCAAATTAAAACTACAATGAGGTATCACCTCACACCAGTAAGGATGGCTGCCATCCAAAAGACAAACAACAACAAATGTTGGCGAGGCTGTGGAGAAAGGGGAACCCTCCTACACTGCTGGTGGGAATGTAAATTAGTTCAACCATTGTGGAAAGCAGTATGGAGGTACATCAAAATGCTCAAAACAGACTTACCATTTGACCCAGGAATTCCACTCCTAGGAATTTACTCTAAGGACGCAGTAATCAAGTTTGTGAAAGACACATGCACCCCTATGTTTATCGCAGCACTATTTAAAATAGCTAAGAATTGGAAGCAACCTAAATGTCCATCGATAGATGAATGGATAAAGAAGATGTGGTACATATACACAATGGAATACTACTCAGCCATAAGAAAAGGAGAAATCCCACCATTTGCAGCAACATGGATGGAGCTGGAGGGTATTATGCTCAGTGAAATAAGCCAAGTGGAGAAAGAGAAATACCAAATGATTTCACTCATCTGTGGAGTATAAGAACAAAAGAAAAACTGAAGGAACAAAACAGCAGCAGAATCACAGAACTAAGAATGGACTAACAGGTACCAAAGGGAAAGGGACTGGGGAGGATGGGTGGTTAGGGAGGGATAAGGGGTGGGGAGAAGAACGGGGTATTATGATTAGCAAGCATGGGGGGGTGGGAGAAAGGGGAGGGCTGTACAACACAGAGAAGACAAGTAGTGAATCTACAACATTTTGCTATGCTGATGTACAGTGACTGTAAAGGGGTTTATAGGGGGGACCTGGTATAGGGGAGAGCTTAGTAAACATAATATTCATCATGTAAGTGTAGATTAATGATAACAAAAAAAAAAAAGCAGTTCCTGTGTGGTGACCTCCAATGAGTTCTACACAATGGTATAAAGGGCATATAAAAGTGTAGGCAAAGGGTCTGTTTGTGTTTATACAGAGGATCAAAGCCTAATTTGGCTACCCTGGAAATAAACTAAGATACGATATGAAAAAGAACTTCCAACATCTGCACTCTCTGGAAGACTCATGCCAGAAGATGATCATCAAAAAACCCCAACAAAGATCCACGCACTGCTACAGCTGTAGATGCACTCATCCCACCTGTTCCTGGACTTGCCATGGGAATGAAGAAGGAGATATCTAAGCTGGCCTGTGCATACAGTAAAACAACAAATTTGACTGGATCTATACTGTTGGAACTCAACCAAGAATTAGGAGAAGTGCAAATTGCAGCGCTCCAAAATCTTACAACTTCAGACTGTTTACTATTAAAAGAACATATGGGATGTGAACAGTCCCCAGGAATGGGTTGTTTTAATTTGTCTGATTTCTCTCAGACTGTTCAAGTTCAGTTGGACAATCTCCACCATATCATAGATAAGTTTTCACAAATGCCTAAGGTGCCTAACTGGTTTTCTTGTTTTCACTGGAGATGGCTGGTAATTACAGGTATGCTTTGGTTATATAACTGTACTCCTATTATGTTAATGTGTGTGAGCAATTTAATTAGTAGTTTAAAACCTATACATGCTGAAGTTACTCTACAAGAAGATATGTCAAAGAAATAATCAATCTTCCCAGGTTTTCTTCCGCCTGCTACTTCTATAGCTTTTCTTCTTCCTTCCTAATTACAACCCTTAAATAGAATTCGTGCCTCATATCAAATTTACCGAGTATCATAATTCTTCCAAGTGGTAAAGACACCTCAAGACAAATGCTGGGCATAGAAGCCACAGGGCATAAATATGCAAAGAAGTAAAAAGCTAACCTTTTCAAACAATAAGGCTTCTCTCTCACTAACCAACTTTACATTTCCCTGTATGGCCCCGGAAGATGGCTGGTTAGCCAGAGACGGGTAAGATTCCTCAAGGGAGGAACAACCTAAGACGGGCACAGTCGCAGGGGAGCCATCAGTTGAGAAATTGGGGATCAAGGGAGGTGAGGCTTAGAACCTCACCCCCCCTGTTCTGAGAGAAATCTTGTGCATATGTGGATGTTTTATTGCCTTTGTCTAGCTTGGATTAACACATAGTCTACAGGCACACACCTGATCATCTACATTTGCTCTCTTACAACACTAAACTATGTTTTCTTCCTTTACCTTGTATCTACCTACAACTTCAGCATTTTATTAAAAATAATAATAATAAAGAGAGAAATGTGGTATCCACATATATATCAAGTATAAAAATCAAATGAGTATTCATATTTGAACTGTTTATAGTTCATAATACATGAGCAAAACCGAAAGTTTCTGTGATGACTGCCCTTGTACTGTTCACCATGTAACTTATTCACTATGTAAGAAATTGTTCTCCATGTAAGAACTTGTTCATTATACTTCAGAAGATTGGAGACTGACAAAAATTAGGCTTGGGGTGGATTAATGATTGTGCATTGAGCACTGACTCCCCTATACAGAATTTTATTGTTGTTAACAACCATTTGATCAATAAATATGAGAGATGCCCTCACAAAAAAAAAAAAAGTACACACTTCCAATTGTAAAATAAATAAGTAACCGGGATGTAATGTATAGCATAAGGAATATAGTCAAAATATTGTAACAACTTGGTATGGTGATAGCTGGTACCTAGAATTATCATGTATATAAATTTTGAATCACTGTGAAAAAAAAAATGAGAAACACAAATTACCAATTTACCGAATAAAAAGAGAACATTATTTCAGATCTTGTAGAGATAATTTGAGTATTTTTGATACACATAATTGAATCCCTATTTCTACACAGAAAACCCCGGCAACAGATGGCTTCACCTAAGAGTTCTCCCATAATTGAAGGGAGAAATATTCCAAACTTGCATAAAACTTTTCTGCAGGAGGAAGAGAACAGATGGGAACACATCGTAAGTCTTCTTATGAGGTCAGCATAATATTGATTCTGAAACCTGATAAGGACATTCATTATAAGATAGGAAAATTGCAGACTGTTCACTCTCATAACGACAGGTGTAAAAGTCCTTTATTAAATATTAGTAAATCAAATCGAACAATATATAAAAAGTATATTACATTATGACTAAGTGAACTATTATGAGTATGCAAACTTGGTTTCTCCTTATAAAATCAATCAACACAAAGTTTAACAGAAAAAGCAGAAAAATTTTATGATCACCTTGATAGTTGCAGAAAGGCATTTGTCAAAATTCAATGTCCGTTAATGACAAAATTCCTAGTAAGTTAGAGACAGATGAGAATCATCTGATAACAAATCTAACCACTCATCACTTACCCCACCAGATACACTCACAGCAAAATACTGGAAACCTTACTCCTGTAATTAGGAACAAGACAGGGATGCCTGCTACACCACTCTTATTCAACATTATACTGGAAGCAGTACAAAGAAGCAAGAAAAATATGTAAAAAGTGTTAGAATACAAAAAAAACTTTTATTATTTGCAGATAATATGGCCTTGTTTACCTGAAAGATCAAGAGAATTTAGAGAAAAACTATTGGCACTAGTTAGGTCTTTGAAGATAAAGTTGATGTACAAAAATCAGAAGTGTCTTTTTACACTTCAACAAAAAGATACAAAGTAAAATTTTAAAAATTTACATTAATGTAGAAAATATCAAACACATAGGAATGAATCTAAGAAAAGATTGTGTAGGACTTCTACATGAAAACCAAAAATTTACTGAAGAAATTAAAGACTAAATGAATGAAAAACTACACCATGTATTATTGAGTCAGTATCGTCAAGATGTCAATTTTCTCCAAATTAATACATATATTCATTGGAATCCCAATCAAAATCATAAGTCTTTTTGATTGGGGGGCACACTGACAGCTGATTCTAAAAATCATACAGAAATGCAAAGAATCTGTCATTCAATAATCTTCAAGATAAAAAATAAAGTTGGAGAACTTACACCAATTATCACAAAAGATACTATACATCTATTAGTGATTTCAAAAAGCAACAAACTGAACAGTAGAATGGAACACAGTCCAAAATCTTAGTCACATGTATTTAGGACAAATGTTCATTGGAAAAAGCAGTGGCCTTTCCAAGAAAAGATGCTGGGTGAATAGGATATCTATGGGCAAATAATACTGGGACGAGAACGCTTGTTTCACCAAACACATGTAAATTCCAGATGGACTTCAGAGCTAACTGTGACACATAGAACAATAAAGCTATTTGAGGTGAACATCATAATACATATTTGAGAACTTGGGTTAAAGAAAGTTATGGATAATTTTTTCTAAAGAAAGGGCACAAACACCACTGATCATAAAAAAAAGATAGTGGGAAATTAATCTGTATTAAAATTTGAGGCAACTTTCACGATAGAAGTAAATATTTGCAACACATATATTCAACAGAAGTCTTGTATTCAAAATACTTATTTTTTAAATCCTATGGATTAATAACAAATGACCTACATTTGTATTACAAGTATCAAATCCTGGCACTTAGAAATCTACTTGGCTTGTAAATTGATTCTTTTAATTGGGCCTCAGTTGCAAAGAATTGCATAATTCTTGTCTCGTAACACATTCTCATCATTGATTAACATATGACTTTCCTTTATTCAGTTAACTCTTTAATTATTTAAAATGGAATATAGCCATGAACTAATCACCCTTTAAAAAGACAAGAACTTTGCATTTAACCTGCATCTAGCCGTATTTTTTCCCTTTCTCTATCTCCCTGCTTCCTTCAATTCAAGTCAACCGCCATCCTGAATAGCATGTCCTTTTTGCCTAATTTCCTGTTATTTTTTTACATCAATATGTATTCCCAAAAAATACATGTAGTTTTTTGTTTTAATTACTTTTTACCTTATGAGAATGCCATAAATATTTCTAGATGTCACTTTTATCACTAAATGCTATATTCTTAAGATTCATACAAAGTTTTGTTGTCGCTGTTGATTTTGACTGCTGTGTAATATCCACCTCTGAATATACCACCATTTCTTCATCTCCTTTTCTACTTATAGACCATGGGCTGGTGCCAGGTGCTGTTTTAAACATTCTTGCATGTGTCTCCTATGTCAGCTATACAAGAATTCCTCTTGGATATATGCTTATATGTTTAATTGCTGGACCATAGTATATACGAATTGTCAGCTATCTGTTCATTTTTCATCTCACCATTGTCTGTTTTTCACAGGGTTTTTCCAAGTTACCATATTTTATCAATCCTAATATATACTTTTTTTATCACATCTTAAATTCTTTAAAATAGGAATATTCTTACCATCAATGATGTATCATGGTTTAATTAATAGTGTTTTTTTCTTTCTAAATGATACAGAAAGTAACAACTTGCCTTAAAATCAACAATGTCTTAGATTTGATAAGTATGATAATTTTCACAAAGACAACTCTTTTCGCATGTGTATTTCATCACCCCCATACTTTCCTGGTTTACAAAATGTTGAATTCTATAATTAAAATAACAAGTACCACTGGCACAAGTAAGTGTGGGTGAGAAGACTCTTGGGAGCACACACAGAGTTGGTGGCAGTGTGGCCAGGCAATGCTTGCCTCTGGCGTGAGCTCCAGCCAGGATACACTTTGGAAAGAAGGGAGATGGCATCTACCTGAGAGTCAGTTAAATGGAGAATGATGGAGAGAGCTTCTAGCTTAACTCTTCCTTGTGGCTTTCCTCAGTGCAAAACTGTGAACCTCCCTTTTCGCAAGTTGGTTGAGAAATTACGGGGCCCCGCAGCTCAGCGCAAGGAGCTCTCCACGTGAAGGAACTTCTGGCCCTTGCTGGCCTGTTCAGTGAGCTCGGGCCATTGACCAGTCCTCTCCCCAGCAAACCACGTTCACCTCCCATTCTGTTCCTGCAAAAACCAAGAAGAGTAAGAAGATAACATCAAGGAAAGGGATACTAATGGATCTTCAGCAAAACCTTACTTTTCCTCTTTGAAAACAAGACATTTAGAGGGGGTTTCATTATTTGCATTAACTTCCTGTTCTCAGATATCATGGTCTTCAAAGATCTGAGGAAATTGGAGTAAGCAGAACGAACTGAAGGGCTTTTCCCATGGCTACCAGTTCCCTGTATCTGTCTTTCTGGGATGAGCCTTTCAAGCCTTTGTAGTTCCTCAATTAGAAAGGCAACCTTGTGCTCAAGAATGAGCGACGCTGTTCCTATCCTGGTTCCACCAGTTACACTCTGGGGCTGGGTTTCCTCGCTTTGTGCCAACGCCCTCGAATTGTTGCATGGATTAATGGTGATCATTCTGACAGGGTGTTTTGCATGGTGCCTTCACACAATAAGCACCTAATCATTATCTCGAGTCACTATCTAAAGATAGCAGTGAGGCCGGGGCATTAGCTGTCCTACTCCAAAAAAGAAATTTGTTGTCACAGTGATTAGGAGCAAGACGAGAGAGTCTGGTACACTGCCAACACATTCCTGCAGTTTTCAATTTCTCTTTTCTAGGAATAGAAGCACAAAGAAGAGGGAAAGAATCACTTGACAGATGACCTTCCCTCCTCCAATTTTGTTTTATTATTTTCCTTGAGGCACCATGTCAAAAAAATTGGGAAAATTATTTTATAAAACTTCTTAGCTCAGAAAATTAAAACCAGATTTCTCTGCCTGTGGCCTCTGACTTCTCTGAGCAGATGTCTTTGGCAGAGCTCCCTGCCTCCACACCAGGATCAGTGTGCCTCCTCCTCCCACTGACCACGTGACGCACTAGCCCCGCAGAGGACCCGGAAAGAGCAGAGAGGCTGGAGAGAATGTGTAGACACGGATTCATGCACCCTGGAACAGAATATCAGTCACACTGGCCCTTTTCAGATATGTGTTCTGCAAATTAAGATGTATTTGCTTTGTAGTTTAAAAACACGCATGTATTTCATGCATATTATTCAACCCTTACAATGATGATGTAAGGGGCTGTTATTATAATGCCTTGCTTAACAAATGAGGGAACTGAGGCTTAGAAAAGTTGAATGATTTGTCCAAAAAAATGGAGCAATCAAGGTGCAGAGCCAGGACTTAAAACAACTAGTCTTCCAAGAGCTTGGGATTTATGTTAGAAGGGGTTTCAGGTATGTCTCTCCAGTTCCAACTCCCCACCACTCTTTCTTAAAACTGCCAAAAAAAAATGTGGTTATCCTATATGAAACTGTGGAAGAAGGAAGGAAGGAATTAAGAATGGAAGGGAGGATGGGAGGCACAATAAGAGACGAAGGAAAAGAGAAGAAAAGAAAAAGAGTAGCACCGTGGCATCCAGCGTCTCCACTAAAGAAACGTTAGTATATTCCCCCGGGCTTTAATGCAGGATCAGCTCCTTCCCATAAATTATCTGGAAGAGACAGCACAGCTTTGCATCGCACCACACCCAGAAAGGTCTCACTGAAATCCTCTTCAGGTATCTCTTCCTCTCCCTCAATATTTACATTCAGACTCCTGCTAACCAAGGCCCCTGCGTCCTTCTGTGAGCCTGGTGATGTGACTACCCCTGCCCTGACCCTGTCTGCCACACCGTGAGCTCAGCCACCCCGGCCTCCTCAGAAGCCTGGGCTTCCCACCCCTGAGTCTCGGGCCAGGAATCGGAGTGAACAAATTCCTCCATTATCTTACGTGTAAAGCCCATTGCTCCCCTAAAAACAGAGAATAAATAGGAGAGAGGAGAGTGCCTTGTATCTAGGAAAATGCAAGGGGGGGTCCCTCCACCACCAACTTCTGTATCTTGTATTTATTCCGAAAGTGAATTGAAGTGGATCACATTTGGCAGATGCATTTGAATTTTGAAGAGCATGGTGCTGGATACGTGGGCCTGCTCAGCACCCTGAAATGGGGAGCACAGGGATGACAGTAGTCTGGGGGGCAAAGGGGGACCATAGCATTTGAGAAGCTCAGTAACACCCAGAGTTCTGGTGCCAAGTCAAGGGTCTGCCCCATGGCACCATGGCTGCCTCTCACATTAGCTGGGTGACTCTAACATCTCAATCTTGGATGACATGAAATTCCCTAGGAGGTAAGCCACATGCTGTGAGTTCTTAACATTTTGATAGTTTGGCTGTTGTGCAGGTTTGTATTAAATCCAGACCTACACAAGCACATGTACACAGAGATCTGAAGAGGACTTTTCTGAGCATCAAAAGCTATTAGGCCTGGTGCCTCCTGCCCCTCAGTGTCCTGAGGGGAGGGAGGAGGGGAGAGGACTAGACCCTCCCCGGCTCATGGAAGGTGGTAGCTCAGTGCTGGGGATCATTAATGAAAATAATGTGTTCACATATGTTAATTGGCCAGAAGTGACTCCTCTTTTGTGAAGAGCTTGTTCTAGCTTTCACACATTTAAAAAATGTGGTTGCTTTTACTTTCCTTACAGAGTTGATGAGTTACATATTATCTATGTGTTATCTATGTTGACTCCAGGTTAGTTATATATGTTAAAAATATTGTCTCTGTTTATGAAATTATTTTCCTTAGGGTGTCTTTTGATGAACAAAAGCTTATAATTTTAATATACTCAAATTTTCATCATTTCTTACATAGATAGTATGTTTTGTGGTTTTTAAAATTTTCTTCTCCAGTGTCTAAGAGTTATTCAACTATGTTCTACTATACTTTCCCATGTTTCTCTTTTAGACATGTGAATCATCATTCAGTCTAGAATACATCTTGTGTGTGATGTGAGGTCATAACACAACTCTGTCTGCATGGATAACCATTTTAATATTCCTGTCTTTCGTGCATTGATCTGCCTTACTAATCTCTCACAAACTAGCATCCTTTCTACGCACACATCTTTTTCTGAGGTCTTTATTTTTATTTTGATAATATAGCTATTTTTCCTCTTTAAAATATGTCTAATGATTACTTACTACTTAAAGTCCATTTTTCTGTACCAGCTTTCTTTCGGTTAGAATTTTCCTGCTGTATCTTTTACATCCTTCATGTGAAGTCCAGAAAATGAATGTCTAATATTAAAAGCAACAATTGCCTTAGGCACTGCCGAAGATAGACGATATAGACCACTGGCTACAAAAATATGGCAAAAGAAATAGAATAGCAAAAGAGGAACAGTGAATTCACACAGTTACTAGAAGCTGCATGTGACCATTTCTAATCATAGAGGTGGAGACACGAGTGCAAAGTGGAGCTTCCCAGAGCCACGGCGGCCTCACCGCTGCGAACCCTCGGGCAGGAAGCGGGCGTCCACACTCCCTGGTTCAGCTGCCGCCTCTGCTGTGCACTGTTTGCGTGATTTCCTTCTTATATAGTTTTAATGCATCGCTGTGTGTTCCTTAAAAGTGTATTTTGTATTTCAGTTTTTTCAACTTTATAAAAATGTTATGCTGTATATAATCCCCTGGGCTTATTTTCCTATTTAATTGTCCACAGCTAAGGTTTATTCTTACTATAACATGCCTCTTGTTTGTTCACACATCTTTGTATGAGCACACTACAGTTTTTTCATGTACTCTCCTGTTGATAAGGATTGGGATTGTTTTCAGAATTTCTGGGAATAGTACTGCTCTGACCTTCTCATGTGAACGTTTTGTTGAAAGATACATAAACAAGTGAAATTGTGGGTTATAAAATAGATGAATATTTAACTTTATTGGTTAATAAGGAATTATTTTCCAAAGTAGTTTCACCAACATACATGCCACCATGATTCTACAGATACATGAATAATAGATGACAGATAGATAGGTAGATAGATAGATAGATGATAGATAGATAGATAGATAATAGATAGATAGATAGATAGATATAGATATAGATAAAAGCAAGCTAGCTAGCTAGATGATAGAAGATAGGTAGATAGATAGATAGATAGATAGATAGATAGATATAGGTAAATAGATAATAGAGATGATAGGATAAGATAGATCATATTTGCAAGCACTCTAAATATTGTTAACAAGGTAAAGACCAAGTTCTAAAGCCCACAGAGTAAGGAGCACACAGCCTTGCCAAGGGTCATAATTAAACTTGCCACATGGGAAATTTTGGCCTTTCATTTTCCAGAGAAAGACTGGACAGTCTAAAGTTGGAACTATTTCTTTTATGTGGTAGGACATTCAGATCAACCACTTAATGTCTTTATAAAAAGTCAAGTTTAGTGAGTTACAGTTTATACACAGTAAAAACCACTCATTTTATGTAGACAGCTTTATGAGTTTTGACAAGTATCTACAGTTATGTAGCCACTACCACAAAGTATAGAACAGTCCATCATTCCAAAAAGTTCCCTCCCGTCTCTTTATAATCAATCCGCACCCCACCCACATGTAGCCCCGGCAACCATTACTAGTTTTAGTCCTTATAGTTTTGACTTTTCCTGAAAGGCGCACAAATGAAATCAGGCGTCAAGTAGCATGCATCTGCCTTCTGGTTAGCACCATGCTTTGGGGCTCATCCACATTACTGCATGTGTCTCATTTCCTTTTATTGCTGAGAAGTATTCTGGGGTCAATGTCCAACAGTCCATGTTCTTATTCAGCAGTAGGACATTAGGGCTGTTTACAGATGTTGGTGATTGTGAGTTAAATTGCCATGAATGTTTGCCTAAAGTGTTTGAGTGGGATTTGTCTTCACTTGTCTTATGTAAATAATAAAGAATGGGATTCCTGGATTGTATGGTAAGTACATGTTTAACTTTATGAGAAACTTCCAGACTTTTCTAATGTAATTTTATGATTTTGAACACCTCCCACAATATGTGAAAGTTCCAGTTGCTATCTCTGTCCACATTTGGTATTGTCAGTTTTTTTAATTTTATCTTTTCAAGTAGGTATGTCTTCCTACTATATATTAGGTATCTCATTATGGTTGTATATTGAATTTTCCTAAGGTCTCATGATGTTAAGCATTTCAGGAAATGCTTATTTGCCATCTGTGTCTCTTCTTTGGTGCAGTGTCTGTATAAATTTTTTTCTCACTTTTAAATTGAGCTGTTTGGCTTCTTACTGAGTTTTAAGAGTTCTTTAAGAGTATAATCTGGTGGTAAATCCTTTCTCATAGGTGTGTTTTACAAATATTTTCTCTTGGTCTGTGGCTTATCTTTTCATTTTCTTAACAATGTCTTTTAAACAGTGAAGTTAGAAGACACACTACTAAATTTCCAGACTTGCTGCAGTGCTACAGGAATCTAGCCAATGCAGAATTAGTATTAGAAGAACAAATGGATCAACTGAACAGAATAGAGGGTCAACTGATTATTCAACAAAAAAATGCAAGGTAATTAATTGAGAAATGATAGTATTTCAATAAATGATGCTAAAGCAAATGGACAACCTTATGAAACAAAAAAAACCCACAAAATAAAACCTTTAATTCTTCCTTTGGACCACATGCAGAAATCAATTAGAAATGGATCATAAATCTAAAGATAAAAATTGAAACTGCAAAATTCTAGAAATAAAACATAGTAGAAAAATCTCTGGGTTAGCAAAGATTTTCTCTTCAAGCACAAAGGTACAAACCATAAAATAAAAATATATTAAATGAGGCTTCATTAAAATTAAAAATTTCCACTCAATGACTTTTCACCTTCAAAGGATCATATGAAATAGATAGGATACATATTATTACCTTCATTTTACAAATGAAGAAACTGAAACACAGAGAGCTTTAGGCCATAAAGCTGGGAACTGGTAAGGGAAATGGTCAAATATGGGTGTTGGTTTCCAAGTGCAGGATTTTGCCTCCCCATAAACACAGAAGTTAGTCTAATGCATTCTAAATGCAGCAAAGCAGCTTGTTTTAGCTGTGCCGCAACTCTTCAAGGATGACTGAAAACTGGAAGAATGTGTATTCCTATTGAACCCTTATCTCTTGCATATATATAGACAGAGATCTATGAATCCAATTAACCCTACAGATATTTGGCATGACCAGGATGAGATCAGCCCAAAATAGACTTTCTCCCACCGGTCTCCAAACTGCTCTGGTAGAAACAGCAATTATCAACTAATCTGTGACTTCTGAGGAATATAAAAGCTGATATTAGCAAGGGCTTGGCATTACCAACTTTGCCACAGGGCTTTGGTGACAACACTGAAAAGAACACAGCCTCTGTAATTCACCCACATCATATGGAAGATTACCTGTTACCTGTGACCTGGATTCCCTATGAGTTCCTCTCTTAAGACCCTGCTGGCTGGTGTTCTGCTTGATTCTGCAAGCAGTTATCTGACAAAATTCCACAGTCAGTTATCTGACAAAATTCCACCAATGAAGATAGCCCTAAAATGGACTAGAAACCATTCAAAGCTCAAAATGCAAGCTTATATCAAATTGTGTCAAATTGTCCACTGAAAACGGAGCTGGGACTAGGGGAACTGAAGCCAGTATGGAGCTCTTAGGGAGTTGAGAACAAGGGTAGAAATCCACACTAGAAATAAGCCATCATTGGCAAGAAGATTGGATCACTTCCATGTATTCTTTCCTTTTTTTTTAATAGATTTATTTTTTTGAGGTGGAATGCTCAGTGTAGACTTAGAGTCAAACAGTGGATGCCTGACAGAAAAAAGAAAACCCAAACCAAACCAAAAAACAACTTACCTCTCTCCAATGCAAGTACACATCAAGCAATAACCCTTCTTACCATTACAAGCCAGAATTCCTGTTTAAGTTCTATGATCAAAAAAACAAAAACAAAACAAAAAAATTACCATACACAGTCTACCAACAGATAGATTCCTAAATTTGGTTATCATATTAAAGTGACATTACGTAAAACAAACCATTTCAATTCCAAATTCTATTTGGTACTGGGTCCAGCACAAAAAGTATCTCCTCTATTGCAAAAACCAAACTGATTTAGTCTAACAAGAACACCTTCTCTCAGCCTGGTTTGATCTGCATCAGGTGCCAGCCGCTGGGTCATTTGCTTAGAGGAGGGGAGCAGGGTCACATTCACTGGACAAGGTCAGTGTGCCGTGATGCCACTCAGACAAGGAGGACCTTCTGAGCAGTCAGTTTGTTAGGTATCTACTGTATCTCTCTGTCCACCTTCCACCCACCTGCCCACCTCTGCCATGCTCCCACCGTTGCAGGCTCCACATGGTGCATGCTTCCAGAGAATACAGTAGGAAGCCATTCCTGAGGTCTGGCAACCGCATAGCTTACAGCCATGAGTCTCACTTCTTTGTCCTTCCCCCTAATCTGTATCTTAGGCTTCTATTACTCGACACATCCTGTGAGTCCTGGTTACAGCCTGTCCTTTTGCACCATCAGCCCTTTGAATATACTTTTACCTTGAATGAATCTTCCTGGGAAATGACGATTCATCTTTTTAGAGATAGCTTAACCATCACCTTCTCTAAAAAGACTTGCCAAATTCTCTCCATCATGCCCTCCTCTACAACTGAATCACACTCCCTTCGGGCATCCAGAACGGCATGTTTACTTCTTTTGTGGGGCTGTATTACACAGTGTCACAATAGTTGGGATTTTGCTCTGTTCGTCTATGCCTTTCTAAATCCTCAGAAATCAGTAGGCAAGAGTGAATGCTTTGTGAAAGAATGGAATCAAATCAACCAATCAATCAATAAATTAATTTAGGCTCAACACCAAGGTTTACACGCTTCTTGTTTATACCCCAATCCTAAGTGGAATTTGTGTTACTTTCTAAATTGGTTGTTTTTTTCTTTCTAATTGATACTTCAAAGCTTTGTAATACAGTGTAGCTACATTTTGGAAGTATTTGACTAGGGATAAAAAATGAAATCAGAAATCTTTTTTAAAAAAAGAGGTTATTTTAATAGACCAAACTTTATTATAGAGTATGCTACATCCCAGGCACTAAGCATATTACTTGTATTAAATTATTTAATCCCTCCAAGGGCCTCATGATGTGGGTGCTATTATTATCCCAGCTTTACAGAAGAGGAAGCTGAAGCTACAGATTGGTTAAGTAATCCACTAGGAAGTGGTGGTAACACAATTAGAATCATACATTCCTACTTCCAGGGCTGTGCCCTTACCCAAGAGGGTTGTCTGCCTGTGTCAGAGATATTAGAAGCCTCAGGTAATACAGTGTATATATTTAAGCATTGCATTTAGCTCATATTTCTTAGGTTCCCCATGGAAAAAAGTCAAACATACAGCAGAAGGATCAGAGCTGGAGTCATGGACATGCAACTTGTGAAATTTGATAGGGCTTTGAGCTCCGGAATGGTCATGCTCTACTGTCACCAACTTAAAATTCTTAACAATTTTTGAACAAGGGATCTTGCAATTAATTTTGTATTGGACCCTACAAATTATGTGTCTTAGAAAAGATATGCAATTTTCAAGGAAGCATCATGAAATAGATGGTTATTTATTTTATGATTTGTGGGTAACGATGATCATATTTTTATCCCTCGGGGAATGAAAAACAAAACAAAACAAGAACTTTGATCTGACCACATTAGATAACCAAGTAATGATACTGGATAAGGTAATCAGGATGATTCTGTTTCAAATGAAAACATCCCAAGGGACTAGTTTCCTAAAGATACTTTTTCCCCTGAAGATGTTTCCTTCTCTGACCATGCTGGCGGAGGGGAGAGGGACCGGTACATGTCAGAAGAACACAAGATGAGCAGCACGGGGTTAATGTGGGAAAGCAGGAGAGACAGGGCAAAACAGAAAGACCAGACAGAGCAGCGAGAGGAGGCTGGAAGCTGTTTAAGGAGTTTAGGTGGTGGCTTGTACGAACCAGGGAATGGTGGCTCTGAGGCTTTCTGCTGAGTCACACAGGTCAACCAGAAAGTAGCGTGAGGGAAGTTGTTGAGCAGGGAGCCTGCGAGTGAAGAGACAAGGGTTGGGTTGATGGAGTCCTATAAAGGGATGTTTGGGAAGATAAGGACTGAGATGTCTGAAGATGCCTAATGAAAGTCACCTGCATCTGAGGACTGATATGCTAGGAGAAAGCAGAGGGGTGGGGTAACTCTGAGACTTTGGGCCAAAGCAATGAAAATGTGACACTACCTTGAAAAAGCAGTGGAGTAATTCTACCATAGTCAGCCTTGCAACGTTAACGTTTGGTTCTGTCTCTTCTGTGCGGCTCCCACCTGCCAGCCGAGTATGCCCGTAGCCATCACTCATAGTTCACAAAGTGTGGTGGCCTTGCTAATCAGGCTGTGAGCAAGAGACCCCAACAAACAGGCTCGGACAGGATGGTGTGGACCATCTGGACAAATCAAAACTGTGTGGGAGACTCTTCCATATTGTGGAAATTCTACCTATTTCACTGAACAATGGTCATTTCCTACTGAATGAGAAACACTTCAGATGCATCCAGCCTGACAGAGATATTTGAAAAGGCAAGACACAGGAAATGATTCAACTTTTCAAAATAGTTATTTTCAGAAGAGTTATTGACTCACTGCTCCTTCCTTTCCTGGAGGTGCTGTTTATACAAAGTCAGAGTAGAGATTTTTCTCCCATGGACTGATCATGTTGTGATGCTTTCTGTAGCAGTATTTTGGAACCTCAGATGTCCATCAGTAAGTCAATCATGATCATCATTTCATAGCATATATGCACCTGTTATCAGGACATTCTCTCTTGGCTCTGAAACTGGCCTCCTACTTCTGGCTCTGCGATGCTGAGGCTGACACTCACCTCCATTTCTCTTTGGCCAGCCACCTCCTGTTAGGCCCTACCAACTGGTGGAGCAAGGATGACCCCATGACTAGAAGAGAAGAAGGGACTTTCTTTTTCCTACTGGCTTCCTACCAGGGTCATCACAGACTCACTTTTGGTGAGCAGCAGAAATGTTTCAAATTAAGTTTTTAATGGACACATATGGCACATTTTACCCAGTGATTATAAAAAATAAACATTCTTCTCAGGCACACATGGTATATATATATATATATATAATTGACTAAGTATTAAGCTTTAAAGCAAGCCCCAACAAATTCTAAAGAATCTGTAACATGCAGAAAAACACTTCCCTCACCATGACGCAAGGCAACTAAAAACAGCCTCATACATTTTAGAATAATATTAACAATAAAGAAACCAGTCAAAAAAAGTCTTCTTATAACTACTTCAGGGATCAAAGAAGACATGGAAATTTTAAGCATATTTAAAATTTAAACGTATTTAAACTTTAATGAAAATGAAAATAAAACATATCTAAATACATAGTACTAGCTAAAATACTACATCAAAGGAGATTTAAATATTTTATTTATGGTATAAAGAAAAGATGTCTTTACATTATTGGGCTAAGTTAAAAGAAAAAGAAGTTAGCATAAAATCGACAGAATAAACCCAAAGGTGGCAGAAGAAAGGAAATAATAAAATAACGTCAAATACAAATGACAGAGAAACCAAATATGCAATAGAGATTATCAGTAAGGTCAATGCTGTTTTTTGGAAAGAAGCTAATGGAATAAGCAAACCTCTGGTGAGACTGATTAATAAGACATAAGTAAGAGAGAATGAAAAGGCACAAATGAAACCATGAAGGATAAAAAGTGGGACATTAGCGATCAAAAAGTTAAGATAATATTATGTACAACTTTATCTTTTTTTATGTAAAAGTTTAAACTTGCCATTGATAGTGCCCCTGATCACTTAGTCTACTTTACTTCACATATAATTTTTGAACACCTACTCTGTCCAAGGCACTGTTCTGTATTCTGGGGTTTAGTGGTAAACACATCAGATAGGCCCCTGTTCTTATGGACTGTACATGTCAATAGTGGGGGGAGATGAAGAAATAAGATTTTTTCGGACAGTGCTGGGACTGGAAGGAAAATGAAAGTGACAGCTCTGTGGGTGGCGGGCCCACTCACACTGTGTCTAGGAGCAAAAGGAAACCAGCCATGAAAATCTCTGGGAGAAGAATATTCTAGACCAGAGCTATCCAGTAGAACTTTCTGTGAAGATGGGAACATTCTCTATCTATGCTGTCCACTCACATGTAGCTGTGGAGCATTGAAATGTGGCTGCTGGGATTGAAGAACTGAATACTTAGTTTAATTTTAACTTTAATTCTAATTAAAATAGTCATGTGTGTATGCCAATAAATACAAAACTCTTAATTAAAAATCAGACTCATAGAGAAAGAAACATGCTTACTAAGCTACTCATGAATAAAATAAAAAATTTAAGTGAAATCTTTACAAAAAAAATCTCACAAAGAAAACAAGAAAGAAGAAAACAAGATAGTAAATTTCAACTCAAGTCTTATATAAAATATTCAGGAAAAGTAGTTAAAGAGGAAATATGCTCAAACTCCTTCAAAGCCAGACAAGAGCCAAGTAAGGAGCAGAAATTTTACAAATCAATCTCCTTAGTGAATGAAGAAACAAAAGCCCTAAACAAAATGCTAGCAGACTTAATCCAGCATGACTATAAATGAGATAATGACCAAGGTGGGTTAATCCCTGGGAAACAAGTTCAGCGGATATTTATCGAATGGCACTGTGAGCTGAGCGCTCTTCTGGGCTCTGGGGAGTGAGCAGCAGTGAACAAGAGAGACCAAGGACCAGTGAACGGGGTGCATAGTTGGGATCCGCGTGATAAATGCTTCCACGAGAGTGGGGATGAACGCTGGCTAGAGAAGGCTTCGTCCAAGAAGGCCTCACTGAGAAAGTGACATTAGAGCAAGTATCTCAACAGTGTGAGGAAGAAAGCCATGTGAACAGTGAAGGAAAATGTCTTCAGCAGAGGGATGGAGGCTTCTGGGGCAGGTGTGACCTATAGTGGTGTGACTAGTGCCAAGTGAGTGGAGGGGAGAAGCGGAGGGGAGGTGACAGGGGACCAGATCATATAGGGCCTTGCGGGCCACTGCGAAGAGTGTGTGCATTGGGGGAACCACTTCACAGTTGAAGTTAAATAGGCACACTTTGCAAATGGATCTTTAAAAATTGCTCCTGCCTCTGTGTTAAAAATGGTCTGAACACAAGCAGAAAGAAAAATTAGGAGATGAGTGCAGTTACCCAAGTGAGTGGTGATGGTGGTGTGGGAAGAGGGATTCATTGGTACAGAAGTGGGATGTGACTGCCTTCTGGGTGGGTATATGAGAAGTAGAATTGGCGGGAAGTGGTGATAGATCTGACCTAGACTATGAGGAGGAGTGGCTCAGGAAAGCTCCAAGGCTCATGACTTAAACAACTAGAAGGATGGAGCCAACATTTCCCGAAATGGGAGACAACAGAGGAACAAGTGTGAAGGGAAGGGCAGGAGCTCAGTTTTGGAATTGCTGAGTTTCAAATGCTCACCGCACATCCAACGGGGTAGGGAAGATGTTAAAAAGACAGCTGAATAAATGGATCTGGAGTTGACGGCAGAAGTGTAGGCTGGAGGTTAATGTCTGCAAGGGATCAGTTCACAGAGGGCATCTTAAACTAGAACATAAGTATAATTTCTAACCCTAAAGCTGACCAAGAATGAACCAAATGGAAAAACCACAGACCACTCTCACTCATGAATATTGATGCAAAAATCCTAAATGAATAAAAGCAAACAATTTAATAGCACATTTAAAAATTATTATTGCAAAGAGGCATATATTGTAGAAATATCCACCATTGGAAAAACCGTTTACATAATCTGTTCATACTAATAAAATTATGAAGAAAAAAGGCAAACCTATAAATATCCCCAGGATGCAGAAAAGGCATTTGACAAAATTTGATATCCATTCATTATAAAAATTAAATAAATGCTGAAATTCTAGCAAAAAATGCTAGAAGTTGCATGCATAAAGGTCTTCATTGCAGCATGATTTGTGAAAACAAAAACAAAAATTAAATATGTGCTAGCAGCTCATTAACTGAATAAGCTATGGTACATACAAAGAGCAAACTACACAATATTAACTTGAAAGAAAAAGAAAGTAGAGGAAAAAATGTAGTGTGCTACTATTTATCAAAGAAACTGGGGCATATGGATGTATGTGCATATTTTCCTAAATTGAAATTAGAGGAATAAAAAATAACAAAACTGTGAGGAGGGAGGAAACAAGGTTCAGGAGACAGAGTTAAAATCTACCCTTTAAAAAATATGTCCCGTTTTATACATCTGACTTTGATGATGACAGGCAAATATTTTGCATAATTATAAAACAAAATTGTATTTGGTAAAAATCAATTCCTAAAAATGGAGGGCAAAATAAAGCAAAAGCTATGTATTTGGCTATGGGTTGATTTGGTTGCCTAACCACACATGGAGAATTTTTTTCAAATAACCTTGAAACACAATAATTTGTGTGTCTTTAGTGGGATAAACTCTAAGGAGAAAAAGACTTGAATGAAGATCTTAAACAGCTTTCAGGAAACATATTGTCTGTTAACTGCTATTTTTGGATTGGTGTCCATATATGGTGAGATAAAACAAATGAAGATTTCTGTCTTGAGAGGAAGGATATATTGATCTAAGATTCATAAAGTTTAGTGAAATCTTGTAGTCCTCAATCTGAACTGGAAATCCCTAAATCTGATCAATCCTGTATTTTCTCTTAAAAGAAAAAGAAATGTTCATTTCCCAATTATTTGCACCTAGAAATGATCACTGAGTTGTAAAGAGCACCACTATCAACTATATTGGGGTCTCTAAATATCATTTTAAATTAAATGGAACACAGACTTCTTGGAGAAGTTGTGTTTCTTAATCTGAAACAGGATATGTACCATATGAATCTGGGGCACCTTGAAATGCCAGAAAGCAGAGAAGCTACCAAGGATTACTGAGGTTATGCCCAGACACTCAGGAACCACCTTGAAGAGGCTCCCACTGGCAGAAAGTGCAAGAATTTAAACATCAGTGGTAATTATATTTGTTACAGATTGACATGTTTAAATCCAGAAGTGCATAAAAATTCTAGGAGAAAAAAGACCCTTAATTCATCCCCTTTCAAGCATGCTATGGAATCAATGCATTATTTTAAAACTGATAAAGGAAAATAATCAAGCCTATCTAGCTTTTCTTATATGATTCCACCTCAGGATAATAAAGTTGTTGTTGGGAGAACAGTTCACTTTATAGAAGTATTCTACATAATAAGCAGAGAAGGAATGATAGAATTTCATTATGTGGTAACTTTTAATCAAATAACTGTTTCTAAAAAAATGCAAACCAGAAATTATGTGTCTCCTGATAGAAGTATTTATTACCACCTATGAGTGCTCTTGTCAAAAAAACCCTTAGATTTGTTCAGTCTTTTAAACTTAATTATCTAGAGAACACCTATATTTTAAGGGGATCACTGAAATGAAATTAGCAACATCTAGATTATTACAGGTTATAGGAATTTCTGTAGAAGATGACTCAGTTTCTTTGACTAATAAATTACAAGGAAAAAGAAAGAACAGATGAAAATATATTAACTAGTGTCAATGTATGAACTTTACTTGAATCTTGAAGGAACAAATGGCTAAAATAAAACAATTGAGGAAATTTGATCATTGATTATCTCATTGTATCAAAGAAGTATTGTTAATTTTATATATGATAATGATATTGTAGTTGTATTTTTAAAGAGATGTTATCTTTCACAGATATAACTAAAATGTTTTTGGATTTCAGGATATGATGCTTGAAATTGATTTAAAATAGTCTAGAAGATGGGGAAGTGAGTCAGGATTAAGATGAAACAGGATTGGCCATGAGTCTGTAATTGTTGATAATGGATGTTCACGACACTGTTTTGCGTATTTTTGAAAATTTCTGCCCTAAAATGCTAAATAACAAATAAACTCATTTCAACTAGGGAAGCCAAAGAGATGAATCACAAACTTGCAAAGGTATATCTGATCGACTCTCACCACTCAGGTGGTGCCAGGTGGGGTCCTGCAGGCAAGGTAGCAGTGTGGAGTGCGGAGGTGGGGCAGAAAGCACCCCCGCTCACCAGGAGCTGATCTAGAGACCATGCAGAGCACACAGACCTGCTCTATGGCCCAGGGCAATGAAGCCAGGCAGGCAATCAGCCTGAATGATCTACGTTCCTTAGTGACATGAAAGATGAGTTCTTATAAGACAAAGGATCCCCACCTGAACCAGAGGATAGTGAGTTTCAAGCACTGAGTCTACTTCCCAGCAACTCTTCAGTGAATGAATTCAACTGAAAGAAGCCAATAGGCTTATGTGAAAAGTCTTCTTTCCCCTTCCCCTCCCCTGGGCAGATAGGTTGGAGGGTCTTCATTTATGTCTGCTCCTCTATTCCAAAAGGCATCCATACCCAGCAATAGTGTCATTGACTCAGCAGAGACACTTCATTTCCTGTTGTGTGGTTCAACTGGGAGATGGGCGGGGAGGCACAGAGACGCATGAGGCCCAGGCCCATCTATGCAGTATCTCAGTGGGACCGGGGGGCCGTGAGGAGGATCCAGGAGGGCAAAGCACGCTGGCTTAGGCAATCACTCACCATCATTCATGCATTTAACAGACATTCATGTGTCCATCCCTGTGCTGGACTCTGGGCATAAAGTGATAAAAATACCATTGCCCATGCCTTCAAACACGCAGTCTCGTTAAGGAGACAGACACTTCAACAGAAAGTTACAACACAGCAAGGTAAATCCAGTGATAAAATTTCTCAAAGAATATTGTGGAAATAAGAAACTGTCCCTGGTGGGGGAAGAGGAAGAGCTGAGAACAGAGGTTTGAGGAAGGCTCTGAGTTAATCATTAGACAATGTAAGTTCAACAGGTGAGGAATACGGGAATTGCATTCCAGATAGAAGGGATGGTGTGAGAAGGGCACTGAGAGAGACAAGCAAACAGACAACCGCCTTGTGTGTTAGAAGCTAGGGGTGGGGCAGGTCATGGAAGATCGTGGCTTTCTGGAGGGAGGTTGGATTTTTATTGTAAAGGCAATGGAGGAACCCTTGAAAGAGTTGATGATGAAGAATGACATAATATGATCTGAATTTTCCAATTAATACTCTGGAGACTGTATGGAGTACGGTTGTGAAAAGACCAGAATGATATCAGACTTGCTAATAAGAGTCAGGGGTAAGGGGGAGCTCCCTCCTGCAAACAGACCCACTCAGAGTCAAATGAGCAGGAGGTACTGGGTCAGGTCTGCACGTGGACACAGTCACATGAGGATCCTAAGCCAGACAGCTGCTAGAAGAGGAAGCTTCAGGAAACACTGCCTCCCTGCTGGGCTATGCCAGGGGTCTTCTGGAATGCAGGGCTGACTGGGGCAATGTGTGGCAGTGCAGTCCCTTGTGTGCCTTCCTCAAGTGTGGCAAATCTGGTGGAAGGCATTTCTAATGTGTCGCTGTTTGTATTTCCTTTCTCTCCCAACAGAACATGGTTAGGAAAGAGCACCTCATGCCTGAACTGGATGTAAATCAGATGGAAGGTGGTTCACAAGAGATTTCAGTCCAAATAACAGGTCAGATCTTTTCAGACTTCATAAAAAGATCATAAAGATCAGTATCTCCAAAAACCTGAATTCCATTTTCTATTAAAGGACATTTCAAATCACCTGGGGCTCCTGTCAATTTTATTTTATTGGTGGAGAGATGGGGAGAGAAATGGGTCATATCTCATTCCTTCAATAGGTTATAGAATTCAAGAATCATAGAATCTCATGGCTAAAGGGTATGTTTGAGGTCAATTTACCTGACCTCCCTTCAAAACTTGAAATAAATCTTCACCAGTAACATTACAAGAAGGAATTCCTTTCATGGCCCTGGAAGGGATCAGGAAAAGCTAATGTTCTGGGACCACTCTGGAAACATGGAGGAAATGGAATGGGCCCTTGAAGGAGCAACAGAAAATAATATATTCCCTGTCAATGAGGGAAAAAAAATCTTGGCAATAAGGTTCTTCCAGTGTAAGCTGGGTTACATGTGGGTTTGGCATGAAAAAAAGAAAAAAACTTGCAGATTAAGAAAAGAGTAGTTATTCCAAAGCAGAAAAGTAGAAGTTATCACATACTCCACCCTTCCTGCCTGCATTGGTAGGAGGCATTTCTGCAATCAATATATCATGTGTATTACCAAAATCCGAGTGAATACTTGTACATTTAATCATCAGTAAATTGAAACAGTGCCTGAGAAAAGTAAGACCCAGAGGAGGCGAGTGACCTGCCCAAGTTCACACACAGAGGAGTGCGGAAGCAAAAATGGTGTTCCTTGCAGTATGATTTCTTCCGGAAGAAGAGCCCACTTTTTACTGAAAATGTATCTTTTGAAATATTTTTTATTTTGGTAAAATATGTCTTACCTAAATTTCTAACTTAGGTACCAGGCATTTCTAATGTGTCACTGTTCATATTTCCTTTCTCTCCCAACAGAACATGGTTAGGAAGGAGCACCTTGTGCCTGAACTGGATGGTACACGAGCGCTTGTTTGGTACTGTGTACCGTGGCAGTGAGCATGGTACACGAGCATTTGTTTGAGTTCCTGTTTTCCATTCATTAGGTTATACTCCTTGGAGTGGATTTCCTGGGTGAGAAGGAAATGCTATGTTTAACTTTTTGAGGAATCACCAAATTTTTCCCAGGGTGGTGGCACCATTTTATAGTCCCAGCAGCAGTGTATGGGGGTTCAAATTTAACCACAATCCACTTGTTATTTCTGTTTTTTGTTTGATGCCATCCTAGTAGGTATGATGTGACATCTCACTTTAGTTCTGATTTTCATTTCCCAAATGGCCAGTGGTGTTGATGACCTTCATGCCCATGCCAGCCATTTGTATATCGTCTTCAGAGAAATGTCTATTCAAGTCCTTTGCCCATTTTTAAGTTGGGTTGTTTGTTAATTTGTTGTTAAGTTACAGGTGTTATTTCGATATGCTAAATATTAACCCTTTATCAGATACTTGATTGCAAATATTTTCTCCCATTCCATGTGCTATCTTTTCACTCTATTGATAGTGACCTTTGATGCATAAAAGTTTTTAGTGTTGGTGAAGTCCAACTTACCTATTTTTTCTTTTGTTTCCTGTGGTTTTGGTGCCATATCCAAGAAAGTCATTGTTAAATCCAATGTCATGAAATTTTCCCATCTTTTCTTCTAAGAGTGTTGTACAAATAGAGTGCCAAATGTAGTAAGACAGTGGGTGCATATAAGAGAATATTGTTTATTTAAAGCAACAGTAATAACAATGCTCTGTAGGGCTCATAACATTTGTGAAGTAAACCATGAAACCAATAGCCCAAAGAGTGGGAGAGGATGTATAGGAATAAGATTTTGTGTTGTTACTCCAATATAAAATATTTTTATGTTAATAATATTAACAGGATAATTTTGTTATCCTTGATATGGTAAGAGTACAAATTTAATATAGACTTATAATTCAAAGATGTATATTGAAATCATGATGATCACTAAGACTAATACACCAAATATATGATGAAAAAGCTAGTTCACTATGTACTGTACACCTTAAATATATGCAATCTTTATTTATAAAATAAACTATAATAAAAATAAATGTTCTGTAAAGCTAAACAGTTGATTGAAGAAAAAGAAGGCTAGAAAGATCAAATAAAAATACAGATACAATAATTAGAAAACAAAAAGCAAAAGACTTAAACCAAATATACCCATAATTACATTAAGATGTAAGTGGTTGACTCTAATTAAAAGGCTGAGATTGTCAGATAAGACAAAAAAAATAGTAATAATAAAGAAGGAGGAGGAGGAAGATGAGGGGGAAGAGGAGAAGAAGACCCACTATACTCTGTTTATATGAGACATAATTTGAGTAAATGGAACAAGTAAGTTGAGAGTAAATGGCCCAAGAGAAAATAACTGCATATGTTCCTCAAAAGACTAACACAGGAATGTTCACAGTAGCTTATATATAATAGCCCAAACCTAGAAATGACCCAGCTGTATTCCTGCTGCATGAATCAATAGGTGAATCACACAGATGTTACACTGAGAAACTGGAGCTTGGCACAGGAGAATACATATCCTATTACTTTATTTAGGTGGTAGTCAATAGCAGGAAAAGAAGTCTATAGTGACTGAAGTTAGGATAGGTGTTATCTCTGAAGGGTGGGGTATATGCACTGCGCAACACACAAGGAAATCCTTCAAGGAAACATACAGGTTCTGTATTTTGGTCTGGGTTGTGGTTACATGGAAATATATACTCATAGATACATACACACACAGAGACAAATATACATGCATATTTATTAAATAAAGTATACATAAATGTGAACACATGCACACATGTATATACTACATATACTATATGTGCATGCATGTATATATTTGTGCATGCACATCTGTGTATATACATGCAAGCATGTGTGTATGTACATATGCATATGTAAATATATATATATATATATATCAGTTCCCTTTGTAAGAAAGGATAGAAATAAACAAAAACATGAATAATGTCCAAATGCTTGATAATGTTCCAGATTTTCTATTGTTAATTTAGATTTTATCTAATTTTTCAGTATAATATTTTTAGAAAGAAAATGGCACTGTATTTACTATTTTACAAAATAAGAATAGATAATTACCCATAGAATAATAATGACAGTGAGGATGAATATAAATGAGAAAAAAATCACAGAATTTCATTATGACCAATGGCACAACTAGGAACAGATTTTGGAAATGAGATACTCATGCCTCATAAGAGGATAACATGGGAATGTCTCAAAAAGAACTGTGTGTACACACATTGCTTTTTAAATTATTAATAAAACTGGCAATCTCTCAAAAATTAAACATGAAATGTAGTGTGTATAATCACTTTGTTTGTAATGCATTTTCTATGAATCTACACGTGAAGACTGCAATAATAATTATTAATAGTGTAATTGTTTCCCCTTTGGACCTTTTCTTTCTTCATTATACAATGTTGGAGAGAGGTGGGAAAGCCTCATAGTGATCTATCTCTTTCTTCCATCTCTAATCAGCTAATTATTCTTCTTAAAGGGAGCTTCCTCCCAGCTCTGAAGTCCATTTCCACTCATCCCCTGCCAATTCTTTCCGAAGAAAGCCTTTAAATTTTCAAATTAAAATACATAAGGATGAGGAAGTCTTAACAAATTTGTTGCCAGTTTCTGGGATAAAAGGGCTAAGGTGAGTGCTAATTATTACCGTCTCTCACTGCCCCACCTTTCTAATGACCAACCCTTCCTCCAGCGACAGTGTCTGAAGGCCTCTCCTTAAACACAGTGTGGTGAGGGAGCTGGTGTCTTTCCTCAGCCAATGAAGGACAAAACTCAGCAACTCAGCCAGGTCATTGGGCATCTGACCCAGTCAGATGAAGGCCAGACTGACAACGCAGGACCACCTCAGTGCCTGCAAGTCACAGGTGGGCCACAGCAGGAAAGGAGCTGTGTGCAGTGAGGTGAGCGGAGACAAGTAAGTGTCCTGTACGGGCATCCTGTGGTGTGCGCCCACATCTGGTCCTGATTCCCCCATTTACCTTTCCAGGGATGCGGTGGGCATATGTGTGCTCGTGTGCTCATGTAAGAGCAACCTAAGCAGGTGAGAACCTCCAGCGAGCGGGCTCCAGAGGACAGGCATGGAACAGCAGGGAAGAGGTGGTATCAGGTGGACAAGCCTGTTCACCCAAGTGTTCTCCTCAAGTGGCTGCTGGGGGGTGGGGCACGCTGCACCTGTCCTCTTCACCTTTCCCAAGCAATAAAAGTATATGGTTTAAAAGAGTTTTGGGGGAGGCAAAGCCACGATGGCAGCGTGAGTAGAGCAGCAGAAATCTTCTCCCAAAACCACATATATTTTTGAAAATACAACAAAGAAAACTCTTCCTAAAAGAGAGACCAGAAGACATAGGACAACAGCCAGACCACGTCCATACCTGCGAGGAAGCAGTGCCTTGTGAAGGGGGTAAGATACAAGCCCTGGCCAGGCGGGACCCGAGCACCCCACACCCCAGCTCCCAGAGGGAGGAGAGGAGTCGTAGCGGGAAGGGAGAGGGAGCCCAGGACTTCTAAACACCCAGCCCCAGCCATCCACACTAGAGCGCAGACACAGTGCATGTGTGAGGTGCTGGAAACTAGGGAAACAGGACAGTAAGACCTGTGAGCAGGTCCCTGCAGACGTTTCACCCGAGACAAAGAAAAGCGAGTGCTTTTTGGAAGTCTTAAAGGGACAGGGACCCCAAAACCTGATGGAAGAGTCCTGGGACACTTAGTCCAGCAGCAGGGAATCTGGAGATACCTGGGCACTCTAATCCCCTGGGCAGCAGGGAGCATGGAGGCCCCTCACGTAGTTAAATAGCTTCCTAGTCATTCCCCCTCCAACGCGGCTCCACCATATTGGAGCAGAGGCCTGAGGCAGGCCATGCCCACAGCAACAGTGGAGATAAACTCCATAGCAGCCGGGAGAGAATCAGAAGCCCTTTCTGCATGCAGGTGCCCAGCACAAGCCACTAGAAGTCACTGTTCTCCCAGGAAAGGAAGGCCACAAACCAACAAGAAGGGAAGTTCTTCCAGCCATCACTCGTCCCAGCTCTGAAAACTATTCCTATCACCATGAAAAGGCAAAATTACAGGCAGACTATGATCACAGAGACAACACCAGAGAAGGAGACAGACCTAACCAGTCTTCCTGAAAAAGAATTCAAAATAAAAATCATAAACATGCTGATGGAGATGCAGAGAAATATACAAGAGCTAAAGGATGAAGTCCGGAGGGAGATCACAGATGCCAGAAAGGAGATTACAAAAGTGAAACAAACTCTGGAAGGATTTATAAGCAGAATGGATAAGATGCAAGAGGCCGTTGATGGAATACAAACCAGAGAACAGGAAGGCATAGAAGCTGACACAAAGAGAGATAAAAGGATCTCCAGGAATGAAACAATATTAAGAGAACTGTGCGACCAATCCAAAAGGAACAATATCTGTATTATAGGGGTACCAGAAGAAGAAGAGAGAGAGAAAGGGATAGAAAGTATCTTGGAAGAAAGAATTGCTGAAAACTTCCCCAAACTGGGGGAGGAAATAATCAAACAGACCATGGAAATACACAGAACTCCCAACAGAAAGGACCCAAGGAGGACAACACCAAGACACATAATAACTAAAATGGCAAAGATCAAGGACAAGGACAGTGTTTTAAAGGCAGCTAGAGAGAAAAAGGTCACCTATAAAGGAAAACCCATCAGGCTATCATCAGACTTCTCGACAGAAACCTTGCAGGCCAGAAGAGAATGGCATGATATATTTAATGCAATGAAACAGAAGGGCCTTGAACCAAGGGTACTGTATCCAGCATGATTACCATTTAAATATGAAGAAGGGATTAAACAATTCCCAGACAAGCAAAAGTTGAGGGAATTTGATTCCCACAAACCACCTCTACAGGGTATTTTAGAGGGACTGTTCTAGACAGGAGCACTCCTAGGACTAAACAGATGTCACCAGAGAAAATAAAATCACAGCAATGAAAGCAGACCAACCAAATACTAACTAAAGGGAAAAAATAAAATCAACTACCCACTAAAAGCAGTTAAAGGAAACATGAAAGAGCACAGAATAAAACAACCAACATATAAAGAATGGAGGAGGAGGAATAAGAAGGGAGAGAAGAAAAGAATCTCCAGACAGTGTATATAACAGCACAATAAGCGAGCTAAGTTAGGCAGTAAGATACAAAAGAAGCTAACTTTGAACCTTTGGTAACCACAAATCTAAAGCCTGCAATGGCACTAAGTACATATCTTTCAATAGTCACCCTAAATGTAAATGGACTGAATGCACCAATCAAAAGACACAGAGTAATAGAATGGATAAAAAAGCAAGACCCATCTATATGCTGCTTACAAGAAACTCACCTCAAACCCAAAGACATGCACAGACTAAAAGTTAAGAGATGGAAAAACATATTTCATGCAAACAACAGAGAGAAGAAAGCAGGGGTTGCAGTACTAGTATCAGACAAAATAGACTTCAAAACAAGGAAAGTAACAAGAGATAAAGAAGGACATTACATAATGATAAATGGCTCAGTCCAACAAGAGGATATAACCATTATAAATACATATGCACCCAACACAGGAGCACCAGCATATGTGAAACAAATACTAACAGAACTAAAAGAGGAAATAGAATGCAATGCATTGTTTTTAGGAGACGTCAACATGCCACTCAGCCCAAAGGATAGATCCACTGGGCAGAAAATAAGTAAGGACACGGAGGCACTGAACAACACACTAGATCAGATGGACCTAATAGACATCTATAGAACTCTACATCCAAAAGAAACAGGATACACATTCTTCGCAAGTGCACATGGAACATTCTCCAGAATAGACCACATACAAGCTCACAAAAAGAGCCTCAGTAAATTCCAAAAGATTGAAATTCTACCAACCAACTTTTCAGACCACGAAGGTATAAAAGTAGAAATAAATTCTACAAAGAAAACAAAAAGGCCCACGAACACATGGAGGCTTAACAACATGCTCCTAAATAATCAATGGATCAAAGAGCAAATTAAAATAGAGATCAAGGAATATATGGAAACAAATGACAACAACAACACAAAGCCCCAACTTCTGTGGGATGCAGTGAAAGCAGTCTTAAGAGGAAAGTATACAGCGATCCAGGCACACTTATAGAAGGAAGAACAATCCCAAATGAATAGTCTAACATCACAATTATTGAAATTGGAAAAAGAAGAACAAATGAGGCCTACAGTCTGCAGAAGGAGGGACATAATAAAGATTAGAGAAGAAATAAATAAAATTGAGAAGAATTGAGAAGAAGAAACAAAATTGAGAACAATAGAAAAAATCAATGAAACCAAGAGATGGTTCTTTGAAAAAATAAACAAAATAGATAAGCCTCTTGCCAAACTTATTCAGAGAAATAGAGAATCAACACACATCAACAGAATCAGAAATGAGAATGGATAAATCACAAAAGACTCCACTGAAATACAAAGAATTATTAAAGACTACTATGAAAACCTATATGCTAACAAGCTGGAAAACCTAGAAGAAATGGACAACTTCCTAGAAAAATACAACCTTCCAAGACTGACCAAGGAAGGAACATAAAAGTTGAACAAACCAATTACGAGCAAAGAAATTGAAACGGTAATAAAAAAACTACCCAAGAACAAAACCCCCAGGCCAGACGGATTTACCTCAGAATTTTATCAGACATACAGAGAAGACATAATACCCATTCTCCTTAAAGTTTTTCAAAAATAGAAGAGGAGGGAATACTGTCAAACTCATTCTATGAAGCCAACATCACCCTAATATCAAAACCAGGCAAAGACGCCACCAAAAAAGAAAACTACAGACCAATATCCCTGATGAACGTAGATGCAAAAATACTCAATACAATATTAGCAAACCGAATTCAAAAATACATCAAGAGGATCATACACCATGACCAAGTGGATTCATCCCAGGGATGCAAGGATGGTACAACATTCGAAAATCCATCAACATCATACACCACATCAACAAAAAGAAAGACAAAAACCACATGATCATCTCCATAGATGCTGAAAAAGCATTTGACAAAGTTCAACATCCATTCATGATAAAAACTCTCAGCAAAATGGGAGTAGAGGGCAAGTACCTCAACATAATAAAGGCCATATATGATAACCCCACAGCCAACATTATACTGAACAGCGAGAAGCTGAAAGCTTTCCCTCTGAGATCGGGAACTAGACAGGGATGTCCACTCTCCCCACTGTTATTTAACGTAGTACTGGAGGTCCTAGCCATGGCAATCAGAATAAACAAAGAAATACAAGGAATCCAGATTGGTAAAGAAGATGTCAAACTGTCACTATCTGCAGATGACATGATATTGTACGTAAAAAACCCTAAAGACTCCACTGAAAAACTACTAGAACTAATATTGGAATTCAGCATATTTGCAGGATACAAAATTAACACACAGAAATCTGTGGCTTTCCAATACACTAACAATAAACTAATAGAGAAATCAGGAAAACAATTCCATTCACAATAGCATCAAAAAGAATAAAATACCTAGGAATAAACCTAACCAAAGAAGTGAAAGACCTATACCCTGAAAACTACAAGACACTCTTAAGAGAAATTAAAGAGGACACTAACAAATGGAAACTCCTCCCATGTTCCTGGTTAGGAAGAATTAATATCATCAAAATGGCCATCCTGCCCAAAGCAATATACAGATTTGATGCAATCCCTATCAAATTGCCTTCAGCATTCTTCAATGAACTGGAAAAAATAGTTCAAAAAATCATATGGAATTGCCGAAGACCCCGAATAGCCAAAGCAATCCTGAGAAGGAAGAATAAAGTGGGGGGATCTCACTCCCCAACTTCAAGCTCTACTACAAAGCCACAGTAATCAAGACAATATGGTACTGGCACGAGAACAGAGCCACAGACCAGTGGAACAGATTAGAGACTCCAGACATTAACCCAAACAGATATGGTCAATTAATATTTGATAAAGGAGCCATGGACATACAATGGGGAAACGACAGTCTCTTCAACAGATGGTGCTGGCAAAACTGGACAGGTACATGTAAGAGAATGAAACTGGACCACTGTCTAACCCCATACACAAAAGTAAATTTGAAATGGATCAAAGACCTGAATGTTAGTCATGAAACCATAAAACTCTTACAAAAAAACATAGGCAAAAATCTCATGGACATAAACATGAGTGACTTCTTCATGAACATATCTCCCCAGCCTAGGGAAACAAAGGCGAAAATGAACAAGTGGGACAATATCAAGCTAAAAAGTTTCTGTACAGCAAAGGACACCATCAATAGAACAAAAAGGTATCCTACAGAATGGGAGAATATATTCATAAATAACAGATCTGATAAAGGATTGACATCCAAAATATATAAAGAGCTCACACGCCTCAACAAATAAAAAGCAAATAATCCAATTAAAATATGGGCAGAGGAGTTGAATAGACAGTTCTCTAAAGAAGAAATCCAGATGGCCAACAGGCACATGAAAAGATGCTCCACATCGCTAATCATCAGAGAAATGCAAATTAAAACCACAATGAGATATCACTTCACACCAGTAAGGATCGCCATCATCGAAAAGACAAACAACAACAAATGTTGGCGAGGTTGCAGAGAAAGGGGAACCCTCCTACACTGTTGGTGGGAATGTAGATTAGTTCAACCATTGTGGAAAGCAGTATGGAGGTTCCTCAGAATGATCAAAATAGAAATACCATTTGACGCAGGAATTCCACTTCTAGGAATTTACCCTAAGAATGCAGCACTCCAGTTTGAAAAAGACAGATGCACCCCTGTGTTTATCACTGTAGTATTTACAATAGCCAAGATATGGAAGCAACCTAAATGTCCAACAGTAGATGAATGGATAAAGAAGATGTGGTACATATGCACAATGGAATATTACTCAGCCATAAGAAAAAAACAGATCCTACCATTTGCAACAACATGGATGGAGCTAGAGGGTATTATGCTCAGTGAAATAAGCCAAGCGGAGAAAGAGAAATACCAAATGATTTCACTCATATGTGGAGTATAAGAACAAAGGAAAACTGAAGGAACAAAACAGCAGCAGAATCACAGAACCCAAGAATGGACTAACAGTTACCAAAGGGAAATGGACTGGGGAGGATGGGTGGGAAGGGAGGGATAAGGGCAGGGAAAAAGAAAGAGGGCATTACGATTAGCATGTATAGTGTGTGTGGGGGCACGGGGAGGGCTGTGCAACACAGAGAAGACAAGTAGTGATTTTACAGCATCTTACTACGCAGATGGACAGTGACTGTGAAGGGGTATGTGGGGGGGACTTGGTGATGGGGGAGCCTAGTAAACATAATGTTCTTTATGTAATTGTAGATTAATGATACAAAAATTAAAAAATTAAAAAAAAAGATATCTGCCCAGTGCTCTGGGCACGACATGGTGGCAGGGCTGCAAGGCTGCAGGAGAGCAGAGCATAGGCTGGAGTGGTGGCAGCGCTGAGGACAGAGGCCCAGAGGATGGTTGTGCGGGACGACTGTGCAGAGAGACTCAGAGGACGGCTGTGTGGACAGAGGGGCCCAGAAGCAGAGACCGGCTTGCTGCATGCAGACTCGCTCTGAGTGAATGGGATTCTAGTGACTGACCTGCCACCTGGAAATAAACCTGGGTATAACTCTTTCACCCCTAGAATGTTTTGCTGTCAATTTCTTTGGTCACACTGAATCCATAGCGAACTTGCCTGAAGCTTAAACCCACTGGCAAGACACTTACATTTTCATCTATAGAAAGGCCCCCACACATGAAAATAATCAAAGCAGAACATGCCAGCTGACTGGGAGATGAATCCATCTACTAGAATTTGCATAGGGTCTTCTTCTAAAAAATTGGTCAAAAAGGACAAAACTCAGTTGTATAACAAGAGTCTAAATAATTATTATTTGTTGGTTTAAAAATAATAGTTACCAAAAAATATTAACATTTGAATAATAGTGACTATCTCGATATAAAATTCCAACATAAGAAAAATTTTAAAGAAGAAGAGTTCCAAAACAAATACTGTAGATATTCAGAGCATGGAAACATTAACTGGGGTAAATCACCGCAGATCATGGTGAATGAAATCCTACAAAGATGTCACAGACAGAGATAAAAGACTAGCCAATTCTGCTCTTGAATCCATAAGCAATGCCTACCTGGAATACTAGAAATAGAATCTAGTAGATAATTTGAAGAAGAATGCACACTATGAAGGTTGTGCAAGAGACCACCATGTGTTTACCGACCCCACTTCTTTTTCTGCCTGTGTGCACACTGCGTTTATGTGGACTCATGTGATGAGCTTCCACCAACAGAGTGTGAGTGTGGCAAGTAGAGTACCAACCTCAGGGAGGGGTGTGTATCCCCTCAGCCCTTCTGCTTCCCTGTCTGCCAGCCAGAGGCAGGGGATCCAGGAAGGGCTCTGGCTCCTCCAGAAGATAGTGGTGCTACCAACCACTGCTTGTAGCCTTCCTGGGATTTTTACTCCCCTGCCCAGGTCAAAGAGGGCCCAGTGCTCTGTCCTGCAAGAACTATGTGAGTTCTGACATCCCCTTAATTCTGCATATGCAGCCCATCACACACAATCCTACTGCACCAGGCCAGGCACTCCTGCCATTCCAGGAGCATCCCTTGCTTTCATTAGGGAGCACAAGGGTTAAAGGAAAATGACAGAGCAGCCACAGAACAGGGAATCTCTGCTGCTTTCCAGATCCCAGACCGTTTTATATTTGGCAGCAGAGGGATTCTGACTGTCAGACTGCATACTCTGGCCAAAACAGGCTTTTACTCTGATTGCCCCAAACTTCTTTTAGAGAGTGTTCCAAGATGGATTATTCTGATTTCTGGGACAAATCCTCCATGGCCCCTGAACACACCTACTTGCCATCAGCATCGGTATGTGTTCCCTTCATTTTGGCCCTGGGAAGCACCCTGCATGTAAGCAGTGATGTCGTGATGCATTGAACCGGACGGCTCCGGGGTGTGGAGTCTCAGTTACACTTTGCCATGTCATTTCTGGATCACTGTGAGGCTCTGCTGATCTAGGGGATCCAAAAGGCAGCTGAATGGTGCCTTCAGAAGAACTACATGTTGTTAGTATTATATTTTAGTTGTTTTACTTGAATATATGTTTGGGGCATGCTAGTGTACTTGAACGGTCCTTTCACAGAATCGGTCATTCGGGAGGCACAGAAGGAACCTGATTTCTGGCCCACCCTCATTTTCCAGCAGAGTCAACTGTGGCCTGTGGAGGTTGTGGGCCTGTGTGACCCCCAGAGTCACACAGGGACTGGCGTGTCGCAGCTGAGACACCAAGGGTCTCTCCTTTCCTGAGGAGGAGGCTTTGTACGTCGTGGTCTATAGGAACATTGTTGCCACTCGTGAGGCTGCCATAAAACCAACCCTGAACTAGTTTGCATATTTTTTCATCTTTGCTTCACCCAAGTGTCGCCCTTGCTCTTTTGGCTTCCTCCTGCCCCTGGAGATAAACTGTCCAGAGTGAGGCTTCCTGGTATGTTTCCAGGGTCCCGGTCCCACGCCTCAGCTATTCTCTGCCCTGTCAGTTGACATGGCATTTGTTTTAGTCTCTAATCCTGTGAGCCTCCTGGACCGCTTCTCTCCACAGCTCCTGGTTTGGGACCTGCGCCCTAGACGGCTGCTAAATTTCAATGCTGAGATTGGACCCAGGCCTCTGTTTTCAAAAGCAAAGTTACCTGCTGACACCATACCCTTGTCTTCAATAAAACTGGTTATAGACTTCAACCTCTGGGAAGTGGCTTTCCAAAGGCCACTGTTTTATGAAGTATAAATAATTTTAAAAATCATACCCCCGATTGTTAAATTAGGTTTTTTTTCCTCTTGTAACTGAAACTACAATTAATATATAGTGTAGAATATTGGGGAAGATTGCCTGGGAGTCACAAAGAGGAGGATAGTCTCTAACAAAGAAGCTCCTCAGGGAAGGGTGGGACTCTCTCCACGCCTGGTGCTCCGAGCTCCAGGGTAGTAGATGGACAGGGAGCAACACTTGATTATGTGTGATGACAGTAGGGTGTGGGTGGGTCCACTGAGCAACATCATCATCCCGAAGAAGGGGAGCAGGTCTACTCTCTGGTTGGTGGGGTGCAGGGATGCCCTAAGATGCACCCACCAACCTGCCCCATCTGCACATGGAGGAACTGGGAGCTGTCATTCAAGATCTGGCGGGGAGCTTCCAGGGGAGCAGAACTAGAGGGGAGCTGGAGACCAGTAAGCAGCCATGACTCATCTCATGAACAGAATGCTCTCCCACTGCTCCCGGACACATTTCATCACCCTGTTGGGACTTGGAACTTTGCACACAAGCCCTCCTGGCTCTGGTCCTAACCGACTGTGTGATCCACCTGCCCAGTCTTCTTGTAAGTGTCAGTGCCTCTCGATTCTTGTGCTGCTGCCTGAAATAACAACACAAGGGCCTCCAGAGCCCTTTATTAAAATGCAAATACCACAGGAAGGGTTATGGTTTACAAAGACATTGGCTGGAATCTTAAGTTGGAGCCAGTTAAGAGCATAAGAGTTTTGTGAAATGCATGGTGTGAGGACAGAATACTGATGGAAAGCCCGGAAGACAAACCCTGCAGGGTCTAGGATGAGGGCGTTGACACCGGGCTGATCACATTTGCAGACACATCAAAGCAAGGAGACAGGGGAAGGCAGCAGAGGACAGAATCAGATGCAAAATGGTGTCTGAGGCCCAAATAATAAAGAAACTGAATATGAGATGAGGACATTCAACAAGGTGGAGGGACACCCCCAAAACAGAGATGAGCATCAAATGTTATGAATGAGGACTGTCCTGGGAAAAAGAAGACAAAAACAACTGCCTTTTTTTTTTTTTTAAATAATTATTTTTTATTGAAGGGTAGTTGACGCACAGTATTACATTACATTAGTTTCAAGTGTACAACACAGTGGTAGAACATTTATATACATAATTCTAGGTTCCAGCTATCACCCTACCAAGCTGTTACAATATCTTGACTATATTCCTTATGCTATACATTACATCCCAGTTACTTATTTATTTTACCATTGGAAGTCTGTCCTTTTTTTTTTTTGTGAGGGCATCTCTCATATTTATTGATCAAATGGTTGTTAACGACAATAAAATTCTGTATAGGGGAGTCAATGCTCAATGCACAATCATTAATCCACCCCAAGCCTAATTTTCGTCAGTCTCCAATCTTCTGAGGCATAACAAACAAGTTCTTACATGTAGAACAAATTCTTACATAATGAATAAGTTACATAGTGAACAGTACAAGGGCAGTCATCACAGAAACTTTCGGTTTTGCTCATGCATTATGAACTCTAAACAGTCAGTTCAAATATGAATACTCATTTGGTTTTTATACTTGATTTATATGTGGATACCACATTTCTCTCTTTATTATTATTATTTTTAATAAAATGCTGAAGTGGTAGGTAGATACAAGATAAAGGTAGAAAACATAGTTTAGTGTTGTAAGAGAGCAAATGTAGATGATCAGGTGTGTGCCTGTAGACTATGTGTTAATCCAAGCTAGACCAGGGCAATAAAACATCCACGTATGCAGAAGATTTCTCTCAGAACAGGGGGGGTGAGGTTCTAAGCCTCACCTCTGTTGATCCCCAATTTCTCACCTGATGGCCCCCCTGCGACTGTGCCTGTCTTAGGTTGTTCCTCCCTTGAGGAATCTTACCTGTCTCTGGCTAACCAGTCATCTTCCGGGGCCATACAGGGAAATGTGAAGTTGGTAAGTGAGAGGGAAGCCTTATTGTTTGAAAAGGTTAGCTTTTTACTTCTTTGCATATTTATGCCCTGTGGCTTCTATGCCCAGCATTTGTCTTGAGGTATCTTTACCACTTGGAGGAGTTATGATACTCGGTAAATTTGATATGAGGCACAAATTCTATTTAAGGGTTGTACTTAGGAAGGAAGAAGAAAAGCTATAGAAGTAGCAGGCGGAAGAAAACATGGGAAGATTGATTATTTCTTTGACATATCTTCTTGTAGAGTAACTTCAGCCTATATAGGTTTTAAACTACTAATTAAATTGCTCACACACATTAACATAATAGGAGTACAGTTATATAACCAAAGCATACCTGTAATTACCAGCCATCTCCAGTGAAAACAAGAAAACCAGTTAGGCACCTTAGGCATTTGTGAAAACTTATCTATGATATGGTGGAGATTGTCCAACTGAACTTGAACAGTCTGAGAGAAATCAGACAAATTAAAACAACCCATTCCTGGGGACTGTTAACATGCCATATGTTCTTTTAACAGTAAATAGTCTGTAGTTGTAAGAGTTTGGAGCGCTACAATTTGCACTTCTCCAAATTCTTGGTTGAGTTCCAACAGTATAGATCCAGTCAAATTTGTTGTTTTACTGTATGCACAGGCCAGCTTAGATATCTCCTTCCTCATTCCCATGGCAAGTCCAGGAACTGGTGGGATGGGTGCATCTACAGCTGTAGCAGTGCGTGGATCTTTGTTGGTGTTTTTTGATGATCATCTTCTGGCATGAGTCTTCCAGAGAGTGCAGATGTTGGAAGTTCTTTTTCATATCGTATCTTAGTTCATTTTCGGGGTAGTCCAATTAGGCTTTGATCCTTTGTATAAACACAAACAGACCCTTTGCCTACACTTTTATATGCCCTTTATACCCTTGTGTAGAACTCGTTGGAGGTTACCACACCGGAACTGCCCTTTTTTTTTTTGCTTTGTTTTTGGTATCACTAATCTACACTTACATGACGAATATTATGTTAACTAGGCTCTCCCCTATACCAGGTCTCCCCTATATACCCCTTTACAGTCACTGTCCATCAGCATAGCAAAATGTTGTAGAATCACTACTTGCCTTCTCTGTGTTGTACAGCCCTCCCTTTTCTCCTACCCTCCCATGCAAGTTAATCTTAATACCCCCCTACTTCTCCCCCCCTTGTCCCTCCCTACCCACCCATCCTCCCCAGTCCCTTTCCCTTTGGTACCTGTTAGTCCATTCTTGAGTTCTGTGATTCTGCTGCTGTTTTGTTCCTTCAGTTTTTCCTTTGTTCTTATATTCCACAGATAAGTGAAATCATTTGGTATTTCTCTTTCTCCGCTTGGCTTGTTTCACTGAGCATAATACCCTCCAGCTCCATCCATGTTGCTGCAAATGATTGGATTTGCCCTTTTCTTATGGCTGAGTAGTATTCCATTGTGTATATGTACCACTTCTTCTTTATCCATTCATCTATTGATGGACATTTAGGTTGCTTCCAATTCTTGGCTATTGTAAATAGTGCTGCAATAAACATAGGGGTGCATCTGTCTTTCTCAAACTTGATTGCTGCGTTCTTAGGGTAAATTCCTAGGAGTGGAATTCCTGGGTCAAATGGTAAGTCTGTTTTGAGCATTTTGATATACCTCCATACTGCTTTCCACAATGGTTGAACTAATTTACATTCCCACCAGCAGTGTAGGAGGGTTCCCCTTTCTCCACAGCCTCGCCAACATTTGTTGTTGTTTGTCTTTTGGATGGCAGCCATCCTTACTGGTGTGAGGTGATACCTCATTGTAGTTTTAATTTGCATCTCTCTGATAATTAGCAATGTGGAGCATCTTTTCATGTGTCTGTTGGCCATCTGTATTTCTTTTTAGGAGAACTGTCTGTTCAGTTCCTCTGCCCATTTTTTAATTGGGTTATTTGTTTTTTGTTTGTTGAGGCGTGTGAGCTCCTTATATATTCTGGACGTCAAGCCTTTATCGGATGTGTCATTTTCAAATATATTCTCCCATACTGTAGGGATCCTTCTTGTTCTATTGATGGTGTCTTTAGCTGTACAGAAGCTTTTCAGCTTAATATAGTCCCACTTGTTCATTTTTGCTGTTTTTTTTCCTTGCCCGGGGAGATATGTTCAAGAAGAGTTCACTCATGTTTATGTCTAAGAGGTTTTCGCCTATGTTTTCTTCCAAGAGTTTAATGGTTTCATGGCTTACATTCAGGTCTTTGATCCATTTGGAGTTTACTTTTGTATATGGGGTTAGACAATGGTCCAGTTTCATTCTCCTACATGTAGCTGTCCAGTTTTGCCAGCACCACCTGTTGAAGAGACTGTCATTTCGCCATTGTATGTCCATGGCTCCTTTATCAAATATTAATTGACCATATATGTCTGGGTTAATGTCTGGATTCTCTAGTCTGTTCCATTGGTCTGTGGCTCTGCTCTTGTGCCAGTACCAAATTGTCTTGATTACTATGGCTTTATAGTAGAGCTTGAAGTTGGGGAGTGAGATCCCCCCTACTTTATTCTTCTTTCTCAGGATTGCTTTGGCTATTCGGGGTCTTTTGTGTTTCCATATGAATTTTTGAATTATTTGTTCCAGTTCTCTGAAGAATGTTGCTGGTAGTTTCATAGGGATTGCATCAAATCTGTATATTGCTTTGGGCAGGATGCCATTTTAACGATATTAATTCTTCCTAGCCACGAGCATGGGATGAGTTTCCATCTGTTAGTGTCCCCTTTAATTTCTCTTAAGAGTGACTTGTAGTTTTCAGAGTATAAGTCTTTCACTTCTTTGGTTAGGTTTATTCCTAGGTATTTTATTCTTTTTGATGCAATTGTGAATGGAATTGTTTTCCTGATTTCTCTTTCTGTTGGTTCATTGTTAGTATATAGGAAAGCCACAGATTTCTGTGTGTTGATTTTGTATCCTGCAACTTTGCTGTATTCCGATATCAGTTCTAGTAGTTTTGGGGTGGAGTCTTTAGGGTTTTTTATGTACAGTATCATGTCATCTGCAAATAGTGACAGTTTAACTTCTTCTTTACCAATCTGGATTCCTTGTATTTCTTTGTTTTGTCTGATTGCCGTGGCTAGGACCTCCAGTACTGTGTTAAATAACAGTGGAGAGAGTGGGCATCCCTGTCTAGTTCCCGATCTCAGAGGAAATGCTTTCAGCTTCTCGCTGTTCAATATAATGTTGGCTGTGGGTTTATCATAGATGGCCTTTATTATGTTGAGGTACTTGCCCTCTATTCCCATTTTGCTGAGAGTTTTTAACATGAATGGATGTTGAACTTTGTCAAATGCTTTTTCAGCATCTATGGAGATGATCATGTGGTTTTTGTCTTTCTTTTTGTTGATGTGGTGGATGATGTTGATGGACTTTCGAATGTTGTACCATCCTTGCATCCCTGGGATGAATCCCACTTGGTCATGGTGTATAATCCTTTTGATGTATTTTTGAATTCGGTTTGCTAATATTTTGTTGAGTATTTTTGCATCTACGTTCATCAGGGCTATTGGTCTGTAGTTTTCTTTTTTGGTGGGGTCTTTGCCTGGTTTTGGTATTAGGGTGATGTTAGCTTCATAGAATGAGTTTGGGAGTATCCCCTCCTCCTCTATTTTTTGGAAAACTTTAAGGAGAATGGGTATTATGTCTTCCCTTTATGTCTGATAAAATTCCGAGGTAAATCCACCTGGCCCGGGGGTTTTGTTCTTTGGTAGTTTTTTGATTACCGCTTCAATTTCGTTGCTGGTAATTGGTCTGTTTAGATTTTCTGTTTCTTCCTGGGTCAATCTTGGAAGGTTATATTTTTCTAGGAAGTTGTCCATTTCTCCTAGGTTTCCCAGCTTGTTAGCATATAGGTTTTCATAGTATTCTCCAATAATTCTTTGCATTTCCGTGGGGTCCGTCGTGATTTTTCCTTTCTCGTTTCTGATACTGTTGATTTGTGTTGACTCTCTTTTCTTCTTAATAAGTCTGGCTAGAGGCTTATCTATTTTGTTTATTTTCTCGAAGAACCAGCTCTTGGTTTCATTGATTTTTGCTATTGTTTTATTCTTCTCAATTTTATTTATTTCTTCTCTGATCTTTATTATGTCCCTCCTTCTGCTGACCTTAGGCCTCATCTGTTCTTCTTTTTCCAATTTCGATAATTGTGACATTAGACCATTCATTTGGGATTGCTCTTCCTTTTTTAAATATGCTTGGATTGCTATATACTTTCCTCTTAAGACTGCTTTTGCTGTGTCCCACAGAAGTTGGGGCTTAGTGTTGTTGTTGTCATTTGTTTCCATATATTGCTGGATCTCCATTTTGATTTGGTCATTGATCCATTGATTATTTAGGAGCGTGTTGTTAAGCCTCCATGTGTTTGTGAGCCTCTTTGCTTTCTTTGTACAGTTTATTTCTAGTTTTATGCCTTTGTGGTCTGAAAAGTTGGTTGGTAGGATTTCAATCTTTTGGAATTTTCTGAGGCTCTTTTTGTGGCCTAGTATGTGGTCTATTCTGGAGAATGTTCCATGTGCACTTGAGAAGAATGTATATCCCGCTGCTTTTGGATGTAGAGTTCTATAGATGTCTATTAGGTCCATCTGCTATACTGTGTTGTTCAGTGCTTCCGTGTCCTTACTTATTTTCTGCCCAGTGGATCTATCCTTTGGGGTGAGTGGTGTGTTGAAGTCTCCTAGAATGAATGCATTGCAGTCTATATCCCCCTTTAGTTCTGTTAGTATTTGTTTCACATATGCTGGTGCTCCTGTGTTGGGTGCATATATATTTAGAATGGTTATATCCTCTTGTTTGACTGAGCCCTTTATCATTATGTAGTGTCCTTCTTTATCTCTTGTTACTTTCTTTGTTTTGAAGTCTATTTTGTCTGATATTAGTACTGCAACCCCTGCTTTCTTCTCACTGTTGTTTGCTTGAAATATGTTTTTCCATCCCTTGACTTTTAGTCTGTACATGTCTTTGGGTTTGAGGTGAGTTTCTTGTAAGCAGCATATAGATGGGTCTTGCTTTTTTATCCATTCTGTTACTCTGTGTCTTTTGATTGGTGCATTCAACCCATTAACATTTAGGGTGACTACTGAAAGATATGTACTTATTGCCATTGCAGGCTTTAAATTCGTGGTTACCAAAGGTTCAAGGTTAGCCTCTTTAGTATCTTACTGCCTAACTTAGCTCGCTTATTGAGCTGTTATATACACTATCTGGAGATTCTTTTCTTCTCTCGCTTCTTGTTCCTCCTCCTCGATTCTTCATATGTTGGGTGTTTTGTGCTGTGCTCTTTCTAGGAGTGCTCCCATCTAGAACAGTCCCTGTAAGATGTTCTGTAGAGGTGGTTTGTGGAAAGCAAATTCCCTCAGCTTTTGTTTGTCTGGGAATTGTTTTATCCCACCGTCATATTTGAATGATAGTCGTGCTGGATACAGTATCCTTGGTTCGAGGCCCTTCTGTTTCATTGTATTAAATATATCATGCCATTCTCTTCTGGCCTGTAGGGTTTCTGTTGAGAAATCTGACGTTAGCCTGATGGGTTTCCCTTTATAGGTGACCTTTTTCTCTCTAGCTGCCTTTAACACTCTTTCCTTGTCCTTGATCTTTGCCATTTTAATTATTATGTGTCTTGGTGTTGCCCTTCTTGGATCCTTTCTGTTGGGGGTTCTGTGTATTTCCGTGGTCTGTTCGATTACTTCCTCCCCCAGTGTGGGGAAGTTTTCAGCAATTATTTCTTCTAAGATACTTTCCATCTCTTTTCCTCTCTCTTCTTCTTCTGGGACCCCTATAATACGGATATTTTTCCTTTTGGATTGGTCACACAGTTCTCTTAATATTGTTTCATTCCTGGAGATCCTTTTGTCTCTCTCTCTCTGTCAGCTTCTATGCGTTCCTGTTCTCTGATTTCAATTCCATCAATGGCCTCTTGCATTCTATCCTTTCTGCTTATAAACCCTTCCAGAGTTTGTTTCATTTCTGCGATCTCCTTTCTGGCATCTGTGATCTCCTTCCGGACTTCATCCCATTTCTCTTGCGTATTTCTCTGCATCTCTGTCAGCATGTTTATGATTCTTTTTATGAATTCTTTTTCAGGGAGACTGGTTAGGTCTGTCTCCTTCTCTGGTGTTGTCTCTGTGATCTTTGTCTGCCTGTAGCTTTGCCTTTTCATGGTGATAGGAACAGTCTGAAGAACTGGTACGAGTGACGGCTGGAAGGACTTCCTTTCTTGTTGGTTTGTGGCCCTCCTCTCCTGGGAGAACAACGGCCTCTAGTGGCTTGTGCTGCGCAGCTGCGCCCAGACAGGGTTTCTGCTTCCTGCCCGGCTGCTATGGAGTTAATCTCCGCTGTTGCTGTGGGCGTGGCCCAGCTCGGGCAGCTATTCCAAAATGGTGGAGTCGCGTTGGAGCAGGAGCTGCTGGGAGGCTATTTATGTCCGTAAGGGGCCTCCCTGCTCCCTGCAGCCCAGGGGTTAGGGTGCCCAGAGATCCCGGATTCCCTACCTCTGGATTAAGTGACCCGCCCTGCCCCTTTAAGACTTCCAAAAAGCACCTGCCAAAACAAAACAACGCCCACCAAAAAAAAAAAAAAAGAAAAAAAATTTTTTTAAATAAAAAAAAAAGTTTTTAATTAAAAAAAAAAAAAAAAAAAGGTGGTCGTTCGTTTTTCTTTATTCTCCGGTGCCAGCCTCAGGCCTCTGCTCACCGGTCTTTCTGCCCTGTTTCCCTAGTATTGGGGTCCCTATCCCTTTAAGACTTCCAAGAAGCGCTAGCCAAAACAAAACAGCAAAAAAGCAAAAAAAAATGGTTGCGCGCTTTTCTTATGTCCTCTGTCGCCCAGCCTCCAGTGCCTGCTCACTGTTCTTGCTGCCCTGTTTTCCCAGTATCAAGGGCCCTGCACTCTGGCCCGGATGGCTGGGGCTGGGTGTTCGGCAGTCCTGGGCTCCGTCTCCCTCCCGCTCTGCCTGCTCTTCTCCCGCCGTGAGCTGGGGGGAGGGGCGCTCGGCTCCCGCGGGGCCGGGGCTTGTATCTTACCCCCTTCGCGAGGCGCTGAGTTCTCTCAGGTGCGGATGTGGTCTGGATATTGTCCTGTGTCCTCTGGTCTTTATTCTAGGAAGGGTTGTCTTTGTTATATTTTCATAGATATATGTTGTTTTGGGAGGAGATTTCCGCTGCTCTACTCACGCCGCCATCTTCCGCCCCCTCAACAACTGCTTTTTTATCTGCAGTGGTCACACCTAATCTGAGATTGATAATGTTAAAAACACTAAAAGAGAAAAGAAAGAGAAAAAAAAGAAGAAAAATGCATGAAAAGAGGCATGAAGACAATCAAGATGTTTACTTTGAAAAGTAGAACACTCAGCAGGCCTACAAACATTGTGTATGGAAGAGGGCTTAGTCTTAGTCTACAATCAGCCACCAGGTCTGTGGTGTGGGCTACCCTCACCTCCACCCCCGTGGAGGCCAGAGGTGGCTGAGGGTCCCCACTTCCACTTCCTGGGGAGCCACGAGTTACCTTCATTGTCTTCATTACCAAGGTCCAGTCGGAAGGCTTTTTCAAAAAAGAACAGGTGGAATTCCTTATGAATGGAATGAGTTCACATTGGGAATTAAGGAAACTTCTGTCACTTTAAGTTTTCAAGGAGAGGCAGTACAGTCATCTGTCAGCAGGAATCCTGGGCTGATGGGGCATTGAATTATTACTATAAGGCTCCTTCCAGACAACAAAACCTGCAATTAAAAAGAAGAAAATAAGTCTTCTGGAAGCCCACCCACCCAGAGGACCAAGCCTCTGGGCTCCAAACAGTGAGGTTCTCCTGACCCAGTGACTGGCAGAGGCCAGATGACACTCTCATTCAAGAGGCCATGTGGCTAGAAGAGAAGCCCTAATGGACTCCACACACCTTAAAGAAGAGAAACTCAAAATAGAGACAGGGAAGATGAGCCAGTGTGCTCTGGATTCTTCTGAGAGGTGAGCAGAATGGGACCATTTTCGAGCAAAGGTCCATGATTAGAATCAGCTGATGTTTATTGGGTTCTTTTCCATTAACAGCAGGGGGCTGCCCCAGTGCTCAGGAGAGGCCCCAAGGCAGGTCCTAGTGGCGCCATAGTTCACAGACAAGGAGACCAAGGCAGCGGGGTCAGCGGCCGGACACGGGTCTAGATGATGCTAGGGGGCCTTCTGGGGCAGGACCAGAGCGGAAACCCCACGGACCCTGGTCCTGGAAGGAATGGAGTATGATTGATGGATGATTCAGCTGGCCCTGAATTTGGAAGAGTGGATTTGAAAGGCAGCCAGGACCATCTCTTTCTATCCCATGAACTTCGTCACTTGTTCAATCACAGTGACCTGTAGGTAGCTTGCGGGTTCACATCTCTGTCCTCATCAAGCCCCGTGACAGGATGCACAGCCAGCGTGAGAAGCCAGAGGGCAAGTGCACTCTGTCCAGGTGGTTGTCCACTCTTGCTGCACGTGAACCGCACCAGAGTGAGCTTTTACAGGTAATCCAAGCCGGGGCCTCACCCGCACAGTGCTGCCTGCGCACAGGGGCGTTTTGTAGCTTGCCAGGTACATCTGCGGCATGGAACTGCCCCAAATCCAGCCAGACCACGGGGAGGCAAGTCCTTCATTCCAGTCCTGTTTTTCTCACTGAAGTGTGCAGTTTGCCTACAACAGAGGAAGGAAGACAGCACGGATTAGGCAAATGAAAGCAGTACAACTTTAACAGGTATTTTTAACATTAAACTATTGTGTCTTAAAATCCAGAAAGACCCTTGTCCTTCAGCACTGGCTGCATTGTTCGCTCACATTCCTCTTGTGAACAGAGGCTGTCTGGTTTGGAACTCTGAACTGGTCAGCAAAAATTTAATTTCCTCTTTGTAAGATAGAAAATGTGGTAAAAAGGAACAAAATTCAGTGTTCTCTTTAATAATCTCACTGGATCTTCAAGGCCCCTGAATGTCAAATGCCTGTTGCAAACTGATACTCTTATCCCTTTGAAGAAATGAAAGTTTCCCTATAGGAACAGAGTTTTGGCAGCTTTGACCACATTACGTTCTTCCACAAAATGAAAATTGGGTGGAGCGGAGCTGCCTGAACCAAGTCAAGAGGCCTGGACTCTGGACTCCTGGGCCTGCGTTTCGGTCATTTTCTCTGTGAGCTTGCCCAGACCTCAGGACCTCATGGGACTCAGGTCCCCTCTACAAGATGAGGGGAGGCTGGGAGGAGATGCTGCCAGGGGCCTCCCGAGACCACGAATTCCCACTGGTAAGGAAATTGCCAGGCACCAGCTATAAGGCATATTGCAAAGTGTGGTACATCCCACTGGATTTCATGTCAGATTATCTCGTTACTGGCCAATAATGACCTTCAGCAAATGTTTGGGTCTATTTTGCACAAAGATTCAATCATGCACCTGAGGGTATTTCAGTGTGGACAACTGACACCAAGGTTGTCTGACCCCTTGATGAGCAGAAACTGGGAATGACTTGAGGAAGTTGGTTCCCACTCCTGGGAAGTTTGCTCTTTTGATTAGGAAGCCCTTGGTTTGGGGTAAACCAAACTCATCATTAACCTAAGTGCAGATGCTGAGACAGGTTCCTGTTGAGGCTCCTGTTTGATGAAGTAGACCAAGTGCAGTTCGGAAGGCCTTTACTTTTTGGGGAAAAAAAATTATTTTCTCCATGGATGTCAGTGATGCCAGATTATTGCTGATTTTTTTAGAGCAGGGCAGTGTGTGTCTGTGTGAGCCCTTGACTGATGGCACATTCATGTTCACACAGTCAGCCCCAGCAAACCTGGGAGCCGGACTGCACTGGGGCGCTGGCCCGGGCCCTGCATTCCATGCAGACAGAGGTCAGGCTGAAAGCAAAAACATCCATGCCACTCCCCTCCACCTCAGGATGGATCCTTGTCAGCCTCCAGATGAACTCAGTACTTCCAAATGTATTGGTGTTAGACTATTGCGTTCTTAGTACACTGGGTCCAAGATCACAGTCCTGTCATCAAGTGGGAAAATTTCTCTTCCAAAGTGTAGACATTCCCATCACCAACTACACTCTGGGCTCCTTTGTCAAGTGCAAGGGAGCCACTAGCTTAAGGGAAAGACTTTAATCTGTGACACCAAGGGCCTGGGAGGAAGGAGCCGGAGGGGGCAGCAGTGCCACACAGGTCAGCTGGGACCACAGCAGCCTAGATCTGACCTCAGTCTGTGGCTGTGCCTCTCATCAACATCAGAGGACTTTCTTGTCAGGTAAAGATGCTGCCCGGTAAGCCAGGAGACAGCTTGTTTTCTCCCGACTCCAGCACAGCCACATGGAACCAGCTGACCCAGGCGGTGGCCAGTGAAGGCCCTTTCAGACCCAGGCCCTGGCCGGTTTTTGACTCATAAAAGCAGGGACTACAACTTGCTCACAGGGGTTTTGTTTTAACCTGCTTTCCCCTGAAGCTGCCCGTGGCCGTGTCTCTCCATTGTCACAGCGTGAAAGGAGGCCCTGCCCCTTGGGGCCTGGCACACAGTGTGGTATGTGTGCCTGCTCCCTGTGTCAGAAGACGCCCAGGGCTGCCCTCGCTCCCCAAGGCTCCTGGACTAGGGACCCGGGAGCCACGTTAGGAATCGTCTTCTGGAAACAAATCTCTTCCCGGAGTACTCTTCTTGGAAAACTGCATAATTTAAAAAATGTGATCATTTTAAACCTAGTTGTGTTATCTCAGCATTAATATAAAAATGATTTGTAAAACATCTGTGCTTCATGTGGATAAAGCCAGAGAAAATATTCAGCTAGAAGCTACATTCACCTCACATCTGCAACTAAATGCTCCACTACTAGATGCTCCCTTGGGAAGAATCATGCACACGACCACATGGGAGAGCTGAATAAAATATACTGCACCTTCTTTTCCCGTTAAGTACTTTGTTTTCATTAAGGCTCCACATGTCTCATTCCCGTGACTTACTGGATGGCCTCCATCCTCCTCCAAAGCAGACAGCACTGTGATGTACTTGGCCTCCCTGTTAGAGAAGGCAACCGAGACAGGCAGGCTAGCAATTACCTCTCCCATCAGAATTCAGGTGATCTGAGGTAAAACAGGCTACTGTGCTCACAGGGTGGTGGCTCCGTCCACTTCCATTTCATATACAATCACGTGCACATAGAATCAAAAGGTAGAGAACATGGGTTAGTGCCATGTTACAAATCTGTAAATTTTCTAGCAGGGCGTTGGCTCGGCAGTATGAGTCAATTGACCCTCAACTTAGTTCATGCAAAATCAGTTTTATTGTGTGCATTAACTCTTGCCATCAATCTACACAAACCAAGCGTTTTTTTCAAAGCAGCTACAAAGTGCAGGATCCAGTTGCTTGAAGACATCTTACGTGTTAAAGGTCCAGATGACAAAGTTCTGAGATCCCTCAAATCTTCATGCACAGTCAACTGCCTATAACCCGAAGAACTCCTCAGAATTCATTTACTTTTCTTTCCTGGACAATTCCCAAAAAGAAACTTTACCAATAGTCAAACTACTAATTAGTGCTAGGATGGCAGTTGATACTTTTTAAGCACTTCCTCTGTGCTCAGCACTCTACATCAGTAACCTGGTTTCTTCCTCCCGACAACCACATGGGGCCCAGGGCAGTAGGGTTGCGCTCAGTGTAATTTGCATGAGACCCTGGCATCAGAAGGACATTTGAATCTGGACCTATCCAATTCAGTACAGTAGCTACTAGCCTGTGTAGCTGTTTACATTTAAATCTAACTAAAAACTTCAGTTCCTCAGTCACACTCGCCCCATTTCAAGTGCTCAAAAGCCACACAGAGGTAATGGTGACTATGCTAACTGCCCAGGCGTAGAACCTCCCCACCATCACAGGGGACCTATCAAACAGCCCTGAGCTGCAGCACGCTCCCTCTTCGAGGCCACTGCAACCTGAACAGAGTCACCCTGTGTCTCCAAATGTCTCTGTCATGTAAGTGGGAAGAGAGGATGGGAGGGGCTCTTCAGTGTGAACTGTGGAAATAAATACATTGGCAGATTCCAATCCTCCCTGTCCTCTAAGGGAGGATTGTCACTCAATGGTTCTGTCCTCTGTGACATTTTTCCAAATTCCCTCCACTTCAACCACAGGAGAGGAGAGAGAGGAAACAGGAATGAATATGCCTTGAGCTCCCATATTGGCAGTTGTGATCTCTTTTAATATCATCAGCGGTTTATATGAACTCATATTATTATCCCCAGTTTCCCCCGAGGAAAAGACTTGAATTACTTGTACAAATTCCCAAATGCACCCAACCCTTGGGACAAACATGATCCCTCTCACCACTCCTTTTCAGCATCATACTGGAATTACTAACTAATGCAATAAAACCAGAAAAAGAAATAAAAGGCATACAGATTTGGAAGGAAAAAAATAAAGCTCTCTGTTCACAGATGACAATGATTGTCTATGTAGAAAGTCTGAAAGAATCAACAAAACCTGGAACTAATAAATAATTATAGCAGGGTCACAAGATACAAGGTTAACATACAAAAGCAAATAATTTTCCTATATACCAACAAAAAACAAGTGAAATATGAAATTAAAAACAATACCATTTACATAAACACCCCATGAAATGAAATACTTGCATATAAATCTAACGAAATTCATGTACAAGATCTATATATAAGAAAACTACAAAACTCTAATGAAATAAAAGAAAAACTATGTAAATGCATTTTCATAGGTAGGAAAAATCAGTATTTTCAAGATGTCAGTTCTTCTAAACTGGATAGATTCAGTGTAATCCCAAACAAAATTCCAGCATCTTATTTTATGAATACTGACAAATTGATGATTCCGAAGTTTACATGGAGTGGCAAAATAATAACCAATAGGAGAACAAAGTGGGAGAACTAACTCCAGTCAAAATGGATCACAGACCTAAATGTAAAATGCAAAACTATAAAACTCCTAGAAGATAACATAGGAGAAAACCTAGATGACCTTGGGTTGGTGATGACTTTTTAAATAAAATGCCAAAGACATAACACATGAAAGAAATAATTGATAACCCAGACTTCATTAAAATTAAAAACTTCTGCTCTTGGAAAGACAGTGTCAAAAGAACAAGAAGGCAAGTCACATGGAGAAAAGATATTTGTAAAACCCCATCTGCTAAAGGATTATTATCCAAAATATACAAAGAAACCTTAAAAATCAGCTATAAGAAACAAGCAACCCAATTAAAAAATGGGCTAAAGATCTTAACAGACACCTCACTAAGAAAAAATATACAGATAGCAAATAAGCTAATGAAAGATCCTCCACATCATATGACATCAGGGAAGTACAAATTAAAACAACAAGATACAATAACACACCTATTAGAATGGCAAAAAATTTGAAACACTGGCAATACCAAATGTTGGCAAGGTTGTGGAGCAACAGGAGCTCTCATTCATTGCAGGTGGGAATGCAAAATGGCACAGGAATTTTGGAAGACAATTTGTAGTTTCTTATAAAACTAAACATACTCTTAAACATTATGATTTGGTTATCACACCCCTCAGTATTTACCTAAAGGAATAAAAAACTTATGCCCGTATGAATATTTATAGCAGCTTTATTCATAATTGCCAAAACGTGGAAGCAACCAAGGTGTTCTTGAGTGGGTGAGGGCATGAATAAACTGTGCTACATCCAGAAAATATAGTATTGTTCAGCACTAAAAATAAATGATCTATCAATCCACAAAAAGACATGGAGGAAATTTAAATACATATTACTAAGTGAAGGAAGCCAATCTGAAAAAGCCACATACTGTATGGTTCCAACTATATGACATTCTGAAAAGGACAAAACTATGGATACAGTAAAAAAAATCAAATGGTGCCAGGGGTTAGGGGCTAGTGTGGGGAGAATAGGTGTAGCACAGAGGATTTTTAGGACAGTGGAAATACTCTTGATTATATCATGATGATGAATACATGTCATTAGACATTTGTCCAACCCTGTAGAATGTACAATACCAAGCGTCAACTGTAATGCAAATTATGAACTTAGGGTGATCATAATGCGTCCTTGAATATTTGTTCATCAATTGTAACATAACAATTATCCCACTCTGGTGAGTGTTGATGGTGGGAGAGGCTATGCATGTGTGGGAACAGAGTGTAAGGGAAATCTGTGTACCCTCCTCTCAGTTTTGCTCTGAACCTAAAACAGCTCTGAAAAAATTAAATATTTAAAAAAAAATGTGAAGTGAGGCAAATGTAATGTAAATGCCAGTTATGAACAGTATGTATCAAATGACATATGGTGAGAGTTTTACACAATAATTATTTTAAAAGGAAGACTCAATAATGCATTTATTTAATCAATAAATAATAGTTTTGTTTTGTTTTGTTTTCTCAAAGAAACCCCGCAGAAAGATGAAGAGACTGCAGCAAAAGGCATCTGGGAATCACCGGCCATGCCTAAATCTGACCAGTGACAGTCAGGAAGAAAGCCTGTTGTGAAGAGTCTTGCAGATGCGCAGATGGATTGTTTCATGCTGTCCAGTTCTCTGGGGCACTGCCCATTTTTCTTCAGTATTTTATTCTATATTTTTCACATCAGTTAATTTCTACAAATCAATCAGCAAGTCCACTGACAATTTTATTTCAAATATTATCTTGAAATCATTCAATGATTCTTTTTCATTTCAGTAATTAAAATTTCCATTTCCTTCTTTTCTTATATATTTCTTTATAGGGATAGCTTATTTGTGGATTTACTGTCATTTTATTTTCCTTAAATTCTTTAAACGCCATTTCCTTTTATCTTTTAACATTTCATACTGGAAGTCTGTGCCTGCGCAAAGCAACATCTGGGACCACTTGAAGTCATTTTCTTTTGATTGCTTTTTCCCCCTGAGTATGGGTCACACTTTCCCGTTTTTTTGTCATAATTTTTTGCTGTTAAAAAAAAAGAGAGTTCTGAGAAAATATATTGTAGCAACTATATTTTCTGAAACTTTTTTGTCTTGAGAAGAGTCTGGATTTTTTGTTTGTCTGTCCCACACTCTGCAATGGATCTGTGTGTGGGAAGGGGGCACGTTCAAAATGCAGGCGGTTCCCATGTCTGCCCTGGCGCTCAGGTTCCCCCGGGCCCTGTCAGGTCTGCTATGCGCATACGCAATTTCCCCGAAATTCCAACCATGTGTATAGGGCTTATGTAACCTTCCCATGGCTCTCTAATTTGGAAGGTATTCCCCTTAAATTTCTGACTGGTCTGCCACTCATTATAATCAGGACTAACAAACTTAAGCTAGCATTTTTTTTCCCTACTTAGTTTTTCACTTTTACTGATGCCATCAGCCATTGGTTTTTGCCTTCCACTCCTAATCATGTTAGCCCCTCCTGGCAACAAAGTTACTGGCTTTCACAGGCCGTCCTTGCCTGACTATAAAACTACAGCAACTGCCCTGGGAGTAGGAAGAATGGGAGAAGCCCCAGGCAAGTAGCTTCAGACTCCCCTAGTTTTTACCCAGTTTCAGCGGCTCTTCATGGATAAATGCCACTTAATTTGCTGTTTGCCTTTGGTCACTCTCCAGAGGCCTTAAAATACTTGCTTTTGATAGTTTTGTTTTGTTTCAAACTTGGTTTTGTGGAGCAGAATGTTTGCTATCCTCTTTGCCATAGCCAGAAGTCCCACCTGTTTTCAATTATAATATAGGTAAATTTACTAAATTTTCCTTTATGGTTTATAATATTTTTAAATCTTCTCTTCCTCCCTTAGTTATTAAATATAAGCACTTATATTTCTTCTGGATTTACACTACTTTTCTTTATTAAATTTTAATTCACTTGAAATTATTGAGGTTATTCATTTGCTATTGTGCATAGCATGGTACTGTATAGGTTCCAATTTTATTTTTTGCCTTACTGAGGAATTGTTGTATGTTTGTATATCTCTGAACCAAGTCATCATTTCTCTATCTTGTTGAAATCTTCAGAAATCTTGATAGCTGGTAGTGTGCACTCTCTACCTCCTTATCTTCTATTTGTCTATTTTTGGCTATTTGCTCTTGCATATAAACTTCAGAGATAGTTTGTCAAATCTGTAATAAATCCTGTTAGGCTTTCTAATGTAACGGTATTATCTATAGATTAATTTTTGGAAAATTTATATTTTCATAATAAATACATTTTCATACAAATTTTGATATCAATTTTATAGAATTTCCTCTATATAACTGGTGCCTACATAGGAAGATGTCAGTAATGATGGTCACCAACTCTTAAATAATAGCAATGTCTCTATGTGGGATTTTGACTGACATATTTTTTAAAATACAATTTTTGTATTTCTATGTTTGTCCTTATCTTATTTTTATAATGAATAGGTGTCCACTTTTAAAATGAAAAGTAGTTTTAGTTCCTTTAAATGTATTAGAGAGAAAGCAGCTTAGGGGGAAGACTAAATCAGTGTCAGTGACTTCCACGATGTGGTGGGAATGTGTGCATGTGGTCAAATTTCTTGCAATGTGTTCAAAATTCTTCCAGGCCAAAAGGGTAGCGGTCTTGTAGTTTTGATAAGTCAGAATTTTTATAATGAAAAAGAATTGTAATCACATGCTAATTCCCTCACTCACTGTTTTTTTCCTTTATTCTTTCAATCTTCAAATTTCCTCATAACATGGGGTCAATAAACTTCAACCATAGGATTTTTATCAATTTTAATGAAATAAAATAATGTAAAAGAAAGTCAGTTTGGTTTTACTTAAATCCCCAAACCCATGCCCTTGGAAGCCAAAACCCTTCCCATAATTTCTGCTGGTACCTTTAATTTAATCTTGTATGCTTCGTATGCTTCTCCCATATTTGGTTCCTATTACGGTGTCTCTATTTTGTCCCATCAACCCAGACGTGAAGTTGAAATTATTTAAGAATTTCCATGCAATTGAGTCAAATTAATTTTAGGAGGGTCTCGGAGTGCACTGTTTTCTGCCATTTCTGCTGATTCTCAGGTCTCTAAACTCTGCTCCAAAAACTCCATACCACTTGGTTGACCCAAAAACTCAACAAAATTTTGGCGCCAACCTGGGAAGGTGGTTGTCATTATAATGTGTGCATGCAAAATCTGGTATAGCAAATGTCTAGACACTGGTTCAGTAAGTGTTCATTTTTTTCTTCCTTGCTGGGTTATCACCTTATGCCAGTACGAGAACTGATTTTAAGAACCCATTCATATGTGGATGCCTCTTGGATTGGTTTGAAAAGCCATGTGCTGGCCCTTTTCTCTCTCATGTACCTCATTTCCATTGCTGGGGGCAAGAGTGCCAATACCCTCTGTCCTCGGTACCCTGGTGTCTCAGGAGCATAAACACCCTCCCAGCCCTGTCCACCTTCCGCTCAGCCATCTTCCTCAGGCCCAGCTGCTTATAGGGGTAGGAGAGTGAGGCCAGGTTCAGCGCTTATAGCAGGTATCTGTGCTTTTGGAGATAGCATTCTGTGGTCTTTGCCTTGCCAGCCATCTGTTCACCATTAATCCCCAGTCAAATGAACTCGTGTTTTGTTCGTAATGAACCATTGTAGGCAGAAGAACGTCTTTCTGGTTTCATCAGTTCAATGGCCTTGCTCACCACAGGGAATGTCCCTCAGCATGTGTCAGTGTTAACAGCCTCAGGTTCATTTACAGTCCCCTTATGTGGGCTGCTAAGACCCAGGTTCATGACAGGCTCCTCTCCTTGGACTACACTTATGGCTGAGCTCTGCAATCATCCCACTGACAGTGAGGAGTTCTGCCTCCTTCTGGGACAAATGAAATCAGAAAATGATTCTTGTTCCTTGCATCCAGTTGCAAAACAACTATTTTCTGTGAGGGTCTACTGTGTCCCCACCTCTATGAAATCATTCTTTATGGTCTTTACAACAGATTTGTGACATTGGTCTTACTAGAGATCACTTTATAGTGAGGAAATGGAAGCCTTTTGAGTTTGAAAAACTTTCTCAGAAGTTCATAGCTAGTAAGTGATAGAACTAAGACTGACCCCACTAAAACTTGCTGTCTTTCTTCTCACCATGCTACCTGTCCTGGATGTTTTATGAACAAGGAGGCACTTTGCCTGATGTTTCTGACGAAATACTGAGGAAGGAATGTGAAGGTCCAAGCTCACAGAGAAAACTGTCAGGCCTGCCAGGACCCAAGCCCCCTGGCTCACAGCAAGAGAGGTTGTTGTTTTCTGTATTAGTTAAGAGGCTGGGATTTTAGGTTCAAACCCCAGCATTTACAAGCTGTTTGATTTGGGATAAGTCACTTTGTCTGGCTGTCAGGATTCTCACTTGAAAACATTACTATAAAAATGAGAATTCTACATATTTATATGATCACCATCAGGATCCAACTCCTTTCCCATTAAGATGACAGACTGCCAAGATGCCAACTGCATTTGAGAGCAAATGAGATAATACATGTTACGAGTCCTGGTAAAACCATGGTAAGGGTCTTATGGTTTTATGTTATAAAACACAAGAATTGCTTCCTGATACTTAGGTAAAAGAAATAACATTTCTTATGATTTTGCAAAATTGAATGATATGTAAAACTAAATCTGTAGGAATATTTAGTCTCAGTCATTTTCCTGGCATTATTTGAGAATGGACCTCTAGTTTCCGGGCAATCATTCATTTCTCTGCCGTAGAGCTGCCCATTGCCCAGTCCTCTCGTGTATGTCCATCTTCTCTGGCACTTGCCAGGCCAAACTCGGCCACCTCCCTCTCCCTACAGCTCCTAAATCTGTGGGGCTCAGTGTGCAGACATCTCCATTCCTTGCCCTGCTATTTGGAATCCATAGTTCCTTTGCCCTTCATCCAGTTCCCTCCCAGGGTCTGCCATGCCTGTCTTTCATCCTTGAAGTACAAAAGCTTACATCTCTTCCCCCTCTGAGGCCATTCAGACATGTTCTTCTGGACAAGCAGCTACTGGTCCAAAAAGTTTACCCAGATAAGGCTGGAAACCACTGAGCTGAGCTGTCTGCAGAGGCCTCTCTGCAGTCCTTTCCCTGCTCCTCTTCCTCTATGGCTCTGAGGACAGCTCCCTGCACAACCCAGCAACACACGCATTCACCCTGGGGAAGCCCAGGGGACCTCTGTCCCCCTCTGATACTTTGGTTCCTTGAGGTGAGAACCTGGTTCCATCCGTCCACTGGGCCCTGAATGATTCCTCTCATTGGGCAAAGGCATCCCAGCACTGTGGTGCCACCTCCTGGCAGCCACCAGCTGGAGATGCTTAGCAAGTCCCAGATCAGCCACTGAACTGGGTCCCAGGAACCATGGGCTACAGAGCACATTTGCTGCCTTCCAGGAGGTGAGTGGGAAGATAAGACAATAGAAAAGATTGCCTGATGCCTGGGAGTGGAAGGGACCTGATAGGGCTCTGCTATTATGTACTGTGATTTCTAAACACAGGTCCCTTGACAGAGAGGACTGTTTTCCTGCTCCAGGAAGCAATAGCAGGTGGAACTGGGCCATGGAGCCTCACCATTACTTTGGATTCACAGAGATGGAAGGACCATCTCCAAGACAGGTGGGCTCATGGGTAGGATGGAGTGGGCAGTGGGGTGGGAGGCTCGTCTAAGGGACAGTGGAAGTGGAGGCCTTCAACCTGCCAGGCACTAAGCTGAGGACCAACTGTCAGCAATGGGCAGAAATCTTGGGGCCCAGAGTAGGGGAGACAGCCAATGAGCTCATGTCCAGGTGGCTGGCCTCACTTAGGTATCATGAGAAGCAGCTTCCCCCAAAGGCTGGCTGACCACAGAAAGCTGCCTGGTGTCAGCATCAAGGAGGGTCAGGGGCTCAGGAACACAGGACCACCCTTTTGGGAAAGGGGCAAGAACAGGGCAATATAGCAGTCTCAGGTTTCCAAGGGGAGAGTCAGACACAGCAAGGTGAGAGGGCCCCAGGGCAGAGCCTGACTGTGGGACTCCTGGAGCCATGGGTCCAAGTCTGGCACACATGGTAGTGCTGGCATTTCCAAATCAGGATTTGCTTAGTGTCCCAGGTTTAAAGGTAGGATTGAGGACTGACAGCCCTATAAGTCATGGGAGGGGTTAGCATTTATTAAGGACCTAGAACTGTGGGATAACAGGATACTTGTATATTATTCTATAAGAAAACTATGATGGGCTTGTAATTCTTCCCACCAGGAAAATATAAAAACTAAGGCTCAGAGAGGTAACAAGAGTCTCACCAGCCATCAGACCTCAGCTGCTGAGTGAAGAAGCAGTTAACCCATCTTTCAAGGAGTCTCCTCAGGAATGGCTTTGCATACAAGTGATGGATGGACTGGTCAGCCTGGGATGAGGAGCTCTCAGTGCTAAATACCAGGACAATCCCAAGAAACTAGGATGGTCAGTCTCCCTATTTGGGGATCCACATAGTGTGGTCTCTTAACACTAACCTCTGTTATTTGGTCATAACAGGTGCAGTTAACATAGAAGAGTAATTTCCAAAGGAAACAATGGAGCAACATGGAATCTCTCCTTGCTTGTCAAGTAAGGGTCAGCAATGTGAACCTCACTGAGAGCTTGTGTCTTTCTAGGAACTCTGTCCATTTCACTTGGGCATCTAATTTTTGGGCATACAATGTTTCTTAGTATTCTCCTATAGTTCTGTTTATTTCAGTCATTAGTAATGATCCTCTTCCAGTCCTGGTTTTAGTAATGAGTCTTTTTTTTTCTTGGTCAGTTTAGCTAAAAGATTATCAATTTTTAAAATGTTTTTCAGAAAAACAACTCTTGGTCTTGTTCATTTTCGCGATTATTTTTCTTTTCTTAAGTTCTTTTATTCCTGCTCTAATATTTATTAGTTCCTTCCTTCTGCTGACTTTGGCTTTCATTTGTTCCTGTTTTTCTATTTTCTTAAGGTGGAAATTTCAATTATTATTTGAGATCTTTCTTCTTTTCAATGTTGACATGTACAGCTTCAAACATTCCATTTCAAAAGCTTTATATCTTGTGCTTTCATTTTTGTTCACCTCAGAGTATTTTCTAATCTTCCTTTTGACTTCTTCGACCCATTGATTATTTACTGTGTGTTGCTTAATTCCACATATTTGAAAATTTCCCAAATTTCCTTCACATCAGTTTCCGATTTCATTCCACTATGGTCAAAGAAAATATTTTGTATGATTTCTGGGTTTTTTTTTAATTTATTGAAGCTGGTTTTATGGCCTCAGATATAGCCACATAGGGGAGAGTGTTCCATATGCACTTGAGAAGAAAGTGTGTCTGCAGTCAGTCCCCTCAGGCAGAGATGCAGAGCAAACCATCTATAAGGCCTGCCTCTCCTCGTGTGCAGAACCTCTGTGACACTGCACGGGAACTGTGGGCAGAGCAGTGGTTGCTTCTCCCGGCATGATGTCCCTGATCTATGAGTAGTTGTTGTTCAGGGATAGCAGGCCTAAGTGTTCTTGGCAATCAGAGGATTGCCTCTCTTGGTATGGAAACACGCGCTCAAAGAGGAGGCTGGGGCGTGAACTATTGGAGTCCCAGTACTTTCAGTTTGCTGTGTCTGAGGTAGAGCCTCTGCCTTCAGTGAGAGATGGGTTGGGGGGTGTGAGCTCCAGTCCTCTCGGCCACACCCACCCGAAGTAGAGTTCAGGGGAATGGGGCAGGCTGGTGATCTGCCCCATCCTGGGTCAAGCCAAAGCTGTAGCCTCAGACCTGGAGAGAGAGGGAGCCCCCGTCTTCTTGGCTGCCCTCCTCAGGAGCAGGCGCCAGGTAAGAGCTTCTTTGGCATGAAGCAGACAGTGGAGGCAGTTCCGGGTCACAGTCTCTTGCTGTTCTGACCAAGATTTAGTTCATTTTCTTAAATAAGTGTTTCTCCATTTTCTGTATGCCTTTAGGACAATTTCTAGAGATGAAATTTTTTTTTTCTTTATCATTTTCACCAGTGAAATTGTGATTTCAGTGGGGAAAGGGTTCACTGGGAGCTTCATGCCACCCACCATGGTGGATGTTCCATCTTTTGATACACATGTGTTAAGGCCAAATTTTTCTTTGTTTTCTAAGTCAGTTTCTATATGTGGGGTTTGCAGCTTGACTGTAAATCTTGGACATAACTGCTGATGTCCACCAAGTGAAAGTGATGGTCCAACAGAAGCCCGTTTCCATGGAGGCAAAGAGGCACCTTGGAGGAGAAGGGGTGCCCTGGAACTCTGAGGGGGCCCATGTCAGTCACGAAGGCACCACACATCTTGCACCCAAGGAGATATCTTAACAGAAGCCCCATTCTGTAAGGGGGAGGAAGCTTGGACTCTCCACCTTCCCCAAGCTTGCCTCCGAGCAGGTTGGCAGCTCCTCCTCAAGCAGGGAAGCCAGGAGACACCACATAGAACAGGCGTCTCTGTGGCAGTGTCGCGGCCCGGCCCCCAGTGGGCTGTACATTCACACACTACACCTTGCTGACTCCCAAGGGGCTTGGCATCCAGCACCCTTGGGAGGAAATTATGCCAGGTGAGCTTTGGGGGGTGGGGGGCACCTCTGGTAACTCACAGAGAGGCAGGAGATTGGGGACAGTGTCTTGGCAAATGCTGACAAAATCTTTCTGAATTATATTCTCTTTCTAGCTCAAGATCCAGGCTCCTGGGGAGAATTGAATACTCGCACCCAGTTGCAGGATGAGGCAGCCCTGGAGGTAACTGCGAACTTAGGGTGCACGGGTGTGAGGAGGCACAGGGGTCCCTCAGCACAATTCCAATCCTAGGTTTCCAGGGACAAATAAATTATGTTCTTTGAATTACTTTGGCATATTTGGCCTCCACAACTGCAAGGGTGGGGGCCCTACCTTTTGTGCAATTTGGCCTAGAAATGGGGACCTCAGCACTTCTAGGGTCAGCTGTGTGTGAGCACTGCTGTGCATACTTCATTTCTTACTGGTCTTCATAAATTCCACTGCTGTCAGCTCAGGTTTTATTTGTGGGAGCTAACACAAGCAGTGGCCAGGAAGGAGCAGAGCAAGCCAAATTGTCTGTCCCAATCTATTTAGCATCTAATACTGAGAAATAAACTGAGACAGTGGGGAAGGGAAGATGAGATGCTCTGGTGGAAACCTGTTAAACATTCAGAACACTTGGCAGGAGAACCTCAAATGAATCACCAGTGCACTGCACCTCACAAGAAGATGCTTTGGTCCCTGGAAAGCTTGGTGGGGTGTGAGATACAGGATAGAGAGGCCAGTCAGTTCTCAGGGAATGTGGGGAAAACACAGACACCCCCAGCATCCTTGCACAAACCTCCATTCTCCATACCGCTCAAATGTCACATCTGTAAACTTGCCCCGGCACTGCAGGGTTAAAGGTCATACAGGGAGGTGTCACAGGGTCCACTCACCCAGGGAGATGCTCCACAACCCTGCTGCCCACCATGCCATCTTCACAACCAGAGAGTTTAGGACCATTCTGCCCGAGTGCTGTACACGTGTCAGAGTCCAGAACACAGGAAGTATACAAGCAGATCAGATGTTTCCCACTTCTTCCGAGGAATGGCGAATCATATAACCTTGCACTTCATGGAGAAAAAGTAACAGTTATAATATTGGCTAATACTTATATTTATTGAATTCTATATGCTTATCCCTGTGTAACCAAATATAAGTTGCTTCATTCAATATTCATAAAAGCTGTGATTTTCTAGAACCTCTCCTGGAGTTCTAAACAGTTTGGCGGGGGAGGGGGGGGGTGTCTTTATTTCCAGTGTGTAGCACAGAGCTGACCTGGCATTAGAGTTGTTTAGTGAGGAAGTGAACGCTAGGCTAGTGCTTTCCAATAATAAAAACAACAGAGGACCACATATGCAATTCTAAAGTTACTAGAAAGCCTATTAAAGAACTAAAAATAAACAATTGAAACTAATTTTAATAATATATTTTATTTAGCCCAATATCTAAAATGTTATTTCAACATGTAATTAATATAGAATTATCAATAGAATACTTTACATTCTTTTTCTGCACTGTATTTTACACTTACTCCTTTCAGGTTCAACAAATCACATTTCAAGGGCTGGATAGCCACCTTTGTTTTGGCTGGTAGCTCCTATGTCCCAGGTTCAGCTTCTCTGAGACCTATTTCCACAACAAAATCCCAGCTCTTTAGAGCTTACTGGTACCAGGATGAAAATCTGAAAGAACTCATACAAATAGACATTTTTTTCCCATTAGTGATGACAACAGTAACAAAAACAAAACCATTTTAGACTATGTATTGTTATAGATACCCTACTAAGAGCTCTGCATGACATATCTCAATGATTCCTATCAAACTCTAGGAGACACCCACTGTTTAGACAATCCCTTAGAGTTGAATACGCTAAGAATTGGAGTAGTTCCAAAGATTCCCGAAGGTTGTACAGTCAGTCCACAGCCAGGCCAGCTCTAGTCTGGGCCATCAGATTTCCAACCTGTTGGTTCTCCAAATTATCAAGGTCCCTCTTGATGTAATAAATTTTATTTTCAGAAACATCTATGTATCTTCCCTCTCAGCCTGGATCTCTGAGGACCCCACATTGCAAATCACAGAGTTAAATTTTCATGTAACTATTAGCTGATGATGATAATAACTGCCATTTATTGTACATTTTATTATGTGTTATGCATTTTGCCAAGAGTCATGTATGTTTATTTTTAACATACGTAACATAATTCAACCCTCACAATATGCCGATAAGGTAGGAACTAATTGTCATTTATGGATGAGAAAACACCTTAAATATTTACTAGATATTTTCACTGTTAATATGTCAGATGAAAACTCAAGAGTACAAATTATTTTTAATAACAGTACATTCTAAGCAGCAGCATTAACTCAGTTGTTTTCCTAACTGTACAAAACAATGTTATTCACATAACCCTAAAATCTTCTAATATGTAGATACATTTCTCAAGGTTAGACCAGCCTGCACTCTTAAATGACCAATGTTGGAGCCTTTCATCTTTTTCAGGGTTGTAACTTTTTCTGTCTGAAACCTTCCTTCTTGGACTTTTCTGTTTACTGTAAGGTTTCCTATTTTGGCTTCATTTCTTAGCTGTCACCTCAATCAAATAACCTAGATTTCGTGCATTGCACAGGCTTACCTCTCATTTCCCATAACAGGTAATAATCATTAACTTTCTGTTGTTTGAAAATCACTTGAACCCTCTGTTTAAATGATGTTGGACTTTCCTTCAAATAGTCACACCATAAAATATCCCAGATATTTAGTTCATGTCTTAGTAGCTCTTTTTGGCTTGTGGAGAACTTGGCTTGCAGGTTAAAGAGTGGAATTTTCTTTCTTTTTTATTTTTAGTTTAATTTAAATCATGTTTTCCCACCACTTGGGAAGCATTATTCAAAGGATAGATGTGCTATGGAAATGAATTTTGGCATTGCAATGTGAGAGTAGCTGACATATATCAAATGGTGTTCCAATCTATGGAGAACTGGAAAATGCTGGAGCCATTGGGCCAAAAACCTCCACGTCTCCCACAGTCCCAGTCCCAGCAGATCAAGTGAAGGGCATCAGGAGGTGGAAACTGCCTGTTTATTCATTTCTCTTTTCCCTGAAGTTATTCGCAGACACCTCATCCATTACAAACTGTACTCCTCAGGCCAGACATCACAACCACCATGTCCTTCTTAAAAAGGGACTTATGACTCAATAGCTGCCAAACTCAGCCCTTGGGCTAGAAGCGCTCTCATGAGAAAGCTCTGGGGTGGTGGGAGGGATGGGAAAGGACAAATACAGGCAGTTTGATGTAAGTTCTATGAGCTATTTGTGTGGTTCCTATGATATTACAAAGGCAGTTAGATGAAAGTTCTATGAGCTATTTGTGTGGTTCCTATGATATTACAAATATACAAGAGTAGTTCAGCGTTAACATTTATGATAATAAATTTCTAAAACATAGGGAAGACTTGGTTGAAGCCACCTGGGCATGGCCACAGAAACACCTACCACCCAGACTTGGCATCTTAATTACTGTGCAGGTGGATCTTCCCTCTCAGCCTGGATCTCTGAGGACCCCACATTGCAAAACACAAAGTTAAATTTTCATGTAGCCATTTTTTAGTTATGCCTACAGATGGCTTCAACTATGGTAATTAAGGAAAATAATAATGTTCATGGACAGAGGAAAAGTACTCTGCTTTGTTAAAGATGGAAGCTTAGCTCTTCCCTTCTAAACAGAGTAAGTGAGGATCTGAACTAACCTGCATCAAAAAGAAAAAGGAACTGCTCCAGGGCACAGCTCCCAGGAAGTCAGCAGGTGTAGAAAGAGGACACACAGAACCAGACTGAACCAATTCTGCTTGCATCCCGTGGGACCTTAACACTGACCATCAGGGAAGATCTGAGTCCAGAGAAGCTACAGTCACTTACAGATCCTAGGAGAAAGTCCAGGAAATGGAGTCTGGATCACCAGATAATGAAAGCTGGAACCTTGCTGTCCTGAAATAGGAATCCTCTCTGGCCCACCCCAGGCTACGTGGGGCAGTTCCCTCTTGAGTGTATTTGCCCAGATCCTTTTGACTCAGCCAAACATAAAGTTCTATTCCTGATTTTTATTGCCTGGAAGATGTGGAATCAAATGGGGAGAGGTGAGAGGCTGCAGAACAGGTGTCAGACCCTGCTGAGCTCTGTCCTCTGAAAGGCTCTCAGTGGGCTATTCTCCTCCCATCAGGGTTAGCGTCTCTTATTTGTTCACTGGTATATTTCCAATTTGGAACTCAGTGCCTGGCAGACAGAACTGTGAATTGATGGTAATATTTAGAATTTACTGTTATTAAACACAAATTGCATTCTAAAGTTTCATTTGACATGTCAATAACTACCACTTAGAAAAAATTGAGCATGTGCTATATATTTATACTTACATCCCCACACTTACACAATAATACAGCAAGATACTCCTTATTATCTGTATTTCAGAAATGAGGAAATAGTTGCTCAGGAAATTAAAAGATTTTTACCAAGGGCCCTACAGAGGTGAAGCTGGATCTAGAAACCTGGTCGTTCTCACTCCAAATGTGGTCATTATTCCCTCATGCAGATATGTGGTCCTACCACATCACAAGTCCAGTCCTCAGCATAAGTTAGTAAATTAGAGTCATTTCATCAGAGCACTCAGGTTATGATCCAGGAAACCAGGTCACTGGAACCAAGCTCAGAAGAGACTGACTTCTCAAGATGCCATATAATTGGAAGTGTGCATTTCTTAACAGAGGACCTGAAACACAAATACAATATAAACATGGAAGAATTCTGAGTAGTATTCCATCCATATCGGTCTCAGTGAAGTCCAATCTTTTCTCACAGGGTGGATCTGGTAGCAGAATGTTATTTTATTTTCTGTTTATCTTTAAATATCCTTCATTGTTGAAGGAGAGTATATGTGAAAGTAGATTCTTACTTACTAGTCTTCTACTTTCAACATTTTGAAGACTTACCCCACTTTTTTGCTCTCCATCACTTTTGATAAGAATCAGCTGTTAATCTTATGGAGGATCATTTGTACATAATAAATTGTATTTCTCTTACTACTTTTGAGATCTCCTTTTGATCTTTAAAATTTTTTGATCTTTAGCCAGTTTGATTGTTATCTGTCTATATATGGATCCCTTTGAGTTTTTCTACATAGACTTCATTGAGATTCATAATCTGTAGATTATTTTTTATTGAATTGGGGACATTTTGTTAATTATTTTCTCCAAATATTTATTGTGTCCCTTTCTCTTTCTCTTTTTCTGGGCCTCCATTATGCATATATTGTTACTCTTAATGGTGCCTTATAGGTCTTGGAGATTCTATTTCTTTTTCTTTGTTTTTTATTTTTCTTTCTACTCCACATCCTTGATAATATCTATTGGCCTATCTTTAAGCTTATCATTTTGTTATCTTTTGTCAGTCCAGATTTGTTATTAAGGACCATTAGTGATTTTTCATTTCAGTTGTAATACTATTCGACTCCAAAATTTCTATCTAATTCTTTCTTATGATTTCTTATGATAATCTTCATTGATTCTACATTTGGTGAGACATTGTTATCATGTTTTAATTATTTAGACACAGTTTCCTTTCCATCTTTGGAAATATTTGTAATATCTGATATTAAATCTTTTTCAACTAAATCTATGAAGGTCATTTTCTGTTGGCTGCCTTTTTTTAGTATGTGACATATTTACTTGTTCCTCTGTATGTTTTATAAACTTTTTTGTTGGAAACAACATTTTTGATAGCATATGGTAACAATTCTAATGCCAGATTGTTCTACTCAACCCCCAACTATTGTTGTTGTAGCTGGCCTGTTGCTTGCGGTCTATTGTTTTTCTCTTGTTGTTGCTTATTTATTTAGTGACATTCCTGGACTAATTCTGTTATTTCCTTTAGTGTATAGCCTCTGAGGTTTCAACTAAGTTCTTGTTTTTACTTTTAAGTCTGGTTTCTTAAAAATCCCACCCAGCTCAGCATAATTTAGTGGTCACCCAATTATCAGACAGAAGATTTTTTTCTAAAAAAATGCCTCCTTTTCCACCCTTTTCCAAGGCTGTCTGTGTAGGAAGGCATAAATGTCAGGCAGTTTACAAGACAGCCTTAGCTCTCACTGCCTCTTGATCAGAGCCTCAAGGTCAACCAGAGGTGAGTGCCTGCCACCTTTCCCTTTCTCTGTCCTGTCCTATTCAGGCACACAGTCGTATGCATGGGCCCAGTCTTACATGTCCCCAAGTATATGCTAGAACTTCTCAAAGTTCTCTGTGGTTGTTTGTTCTCTAGTATTGCCTTTTAAATTCCAAGCCTGATGCTAGTTTAGCCCAAGTGGAATCACAACGTTAAGCAGTGGAGTTGTCCAAGCAGTTTCCTGTTGTTTCAGGATGGGGGTAGGTCCCCCTCATATCTCACTAATCTGAGCTCTGAGTCAAATCACCTAGCCCCCACACTCTGAAAGACACATATTTCAAAGGGAACTTCAAGTTTGGGCAAAATCTTATGTTTTTATAAATAAGAAAATCCATAGATAGAGCACAAAGTTGTATTTTTATATACCTATAAGATTTTAGTTATTTAAATAAAAATTTTAGAAAATGAAATCCATGCCCCAAAAAAAGTGAGGAAGATAACCCTCTTTCTAAACCTAGATTAAAGAAAGGAGATTTTAACAAAAATAGCATTTTGAACTTTGCAATAATTTCCGTTTTATTAGTCACTGAATGCCAACAATACTTGAAGTTGCATTTCATTCAGTTGAGTGATATATCCTGGAGAACAGAATTTAGGAATTAAGACTCTACCCTTGACTAAACTCAAGCCAGTTTCCTAAGGACATGACCTTAGGCTCTGTCCTTGGCCCAGTCATTCCAGTTTAAGCAAGAAATCCTGCTGAATCAGTTTAGCAAAACTTCCCCACCGTTGGTACCCTATCAGTCTGGCTGGTCTAAAATCCTGTTAGGTCTCTTTAGTGAAGAATTGCCCTACCTCTTAGTAATTTCCACCCACCGACCTCCCACCCTGCTCCTTGGCTCTAAATTCCCACTTCTCCTTATTATATATGGAACTGAGCCCAATCTCCCCCTGCTACCACAAAATCCCATTGACATAACCCCCCTTAAATAAATTCTTCCTTGCCACCTTTAGCAAGTATCATGAGTAATTTCTTCTTTAATAGGAACAGTCTGAAAAATCATATACATCAGGCAACAGCTGTACATGAATGATTTAAAGCTGTCTCTGCAAGAAAAATTTGTTCTTTCCCTGGCCACCTCTTATTCTGTCAATGACTCATAAAATGTGTACATGAAGCATAAATATCCCCCACCATTATGTGCTGATTCAGCAGAAAATGGAACTTAGCTGAACTGTTCCTTTTCCATCTCTTGACTCCAGCAATGGTTCACACTTGGGGAACCCATCTGCCCACATCACAAACCATTTTCCCTTCCTAAATCCTTAATGGACAACTAATGCCATTGAAAATGCCGAGTGCAAAAGACATTTTTCAAAACAGACTGACTTCAAATGAGGCATTGGTGTGCCTGTAAGTAGTATGAAAATGAAATCATCCAGAAAGCAATTTGTACCTTCACTGCATTTTAGAATGTATAATAAATTCTGTGCTTTGGCAAACGTAAATTCAAGGTTTTTGGAAAGAAGATATTCGGGAACATCAAAACTACTGGGAAGTCAGTCAGCTTAGAGCTCTTGAGGGCTACTTTAAAGTGACACTAGCACTTCTTGTTCTGACTTCCTGCAGACAATTTAACATGCAACTCTAAATCCAGGCATGGAAATCCTTCCCTCTCCTTTTCCAGCCAAATTCACTTGAACAAATATGGAAATAGCTCAGAATACATCCTTAGGGGCAAAAGGAAAACATTTGTAAATACTTTTTCTATCACCCAAGTTATATGAGACTCCCAGTGGGGCCGTTCATAGAGAAAAAGAGAAAAGAACAGTTATTCTTTCCAAGGACAAGAAAGAGGCATGTCACCATGGGTACCTGCTCTCCAATTCAGTCCTGAAAACGTGAAATTTATGAAAAATGCTTCCAGATATCTATTCTACTAGGAAAATCTAGACAAGGCTGTCTTGCTATAAATCTCCCAACCAGTCCCCCTCCTTAATACACACAAACATGCATTCATACAAACTCATACACACACACACACACATACACACACACACACACACACAACACACAACACACATACACACAGATTAAGAATAACAGGTATATTGGATAGTTTTCCCCAAAACTGTGATGTGATGTGGGGATTGGGAAACTGGAGTGGCTAGTTCTTAATGAATATTAAAATATAACAGAGAAGCTGTGACCTGTCCTCGGACAAGAAAATAAAGGACCTTTATTTGTTAAACATTATGAGGGTTCAATAGTACCTTGCAATGTGCAATTATGGAGGCACAGTGTCTGCCTTCATAGGAGCTTGTTATTTCAGTGGGGACAGAAAGGATATGGAAGGAGGATCTGTTAAACACCCAACTGACTGTAAGACAAAAGCCAACTATCTCAAGGTCATAAGAAAGGTATAAGACATGAAAGGTTTTGTTAGGTCCTTTGTCTTGCCATAATCCACTCTTAGCCTGCCCCTAGCATCCTCATACTAGCCACCTTCCCTGACTACAAGAGCTACTCCTTTATGACAGTGGCTTTACCAGTAGACTGAGCCTTTCACCCTCCTGCTTCATTGCTGGATAAATGAGGACCAGTATTTTGAGTTGTCTTTTTGAACTTAGATGAGGATTTCTATCTATCTGGGCCAGAGAGGAAAGAATTTCCTTTTACAAATCTCATTGCATGAGGATCAATCTGACAATTTGGTGAGCATTGCTTTAGTCAGTAAGTTCCAGTTTGGTGGTTCTAAAATGGTGAGAAAGATCTGTGGTCCAACAATAGGAACTAGAACTGCTCTGGGCTTTATGTCTGGCTCAGTAAGACCCTATGTAAGAAATTTCCTATGTTTACTTTGGATATGTCAACTCAAAGTCCATCCACTCCAGAAAGGCGATGCTTATTCTCACAGGGAGAATTAATGGTCCCTTCCTCTGAGACTCCATCCTACCCATTATGGAATTCCATCATAACATATTATTACATGCATTGCCTTACATAATGTTTTTATCCACTAAATTGTAAGTCCCTCAAAAGTAGGGATATGTTTTAGTCATATCTGCATAATAATAAAAGTTTATTTTTATTGAGTTCTTACTATGTTTCTTCACTGTGTTAAGTGAACAACATGCATTGTCTGTGGCATATGGTCCTTTCTGAAGATGGTCACAATATTGTCACCCATCCTACATACACCTTTGTAGTGTGCTATGGCCCATGTCCTATCAAGAGGTGGGATATAATTAACCTCCTCTTCAGTCTGAACTGTGCATAAGTACTCATTTGTAACCCACTGATTTTAACAGAATGGATGTTGCATGTCTTTTGAGGCTGGGTCTGAAGACTTACAGCTTCTGTTTTGATGTCTTTGAATCCTCCCTATTGGATCTCCTTTTGGAATCTAGGCCCCATCCAGTGGGAAGCCTAAACCACATGGAAATGCCACTTGTAGGAACTTCAGTGGACAGTTGCAACTGAGACCAACCTTTGGATGATCCAAGTGTAAGCTGCAGTGCTATAATCAAAGACACTTTCAGACTTATAATTCCAGGTATCTGGGTCTCCCTAGCTGAGCTCTTGCCTTCCATGCCTTATCTGAATTCCTAAATGACATCCCTGACAGCATAGGAAGTGTATTCCTTTTATGCTGCTAAGTTGAGAGTGAGTTTGAAACACAGCAACAGGTGACACCCCTCACAGTGCTATAAGGTAGGAACTGTTACTATCCCCAACTCAGAGATAAGTAAATTGAGGATTTAAATGGTGAAAATAATAATGACTAAGAGTGTCAGGAAGTTTGTGTAGATCATCTCATTTAATGCACATAAATCTCTATGAAATTGGTGATTTTGAGGAATCATATTTTAGATGTAAGGAAATTGATGCTGAAAGAGATTAACTGGCCCAAGAATATATAGTGAGCTGTGAAGAGATCAGGATTTGAAACCAAAGAGTCCTTTCCACAGATTGAGGTCTTTAATCTTGATTCCACACATACATGCTGCAATTAATTAGACAAATAAAAATAGTTGATGAGTAATAGAGCTTGGACAACAAGGACAAAGATGCCCACTGTCAGCAATGCTTTCCAGCATTGTACTGAAAAGCATAGCCAGCACATTTAGGCAAGAAAAAGAAACAAAAAGCTTCCACATTGGAAAGGAAGAAGTGACACTATTTCTACTTAAAGGTGGCATGATTCTATATATAGAAATTTCCAAATAATGCGCGCACACACACACACACACACACACAATTACTAGAGCTAATAAACTAACTCAGCAAAGTTGCAGGCTACAAGTTCAATGTACAAAAATGCATTGTGTTTCTACTCACCAGCAGTGTACAATCTAAAATAAGATTAAGAAAACAATTCCACTTACAACAGTACCAAAAATAATAAGATATTTTAGGAATAAATTTAACAAAAGAAGTCCAAAACTTGCATCCTGATAACTACAAAACATTGCTGAAAGAAATTAAAGACTTAAATAAATAGAAATATATCCCATGTTCATGGATTGGAAAACTTAATATTGTTAAAATGGAAATATTACCCAAAAGTAATCTACAGAGTCAATGTAATCCATGTCAAAATTCTTATGACCTTTTCATTTAAAAGAAATAGAAAAGCTGATCCTAAAATTCACATGGAATTTCCAAGACCCCTGCATAATCAAAACAATTTTTAAAAAGAATAAAGTTGGAGGGCTCATGTTTCCAGACTGTAAAACTTACTACAAAGCTAGAGCAATCCAACAGTATGGTAATAGCATAAGATACATAGACATATAAACTGAGAGAACAGAATTGAGATTCCAGAAATAAACTTGGAAATATATTGTCAATTGATTTTCAGTAAGTGTGCCAATATCATTCAATGGGAAAAGAAGAGTCTTTTAAACCAATGGTCTCACCATATACAAAAATTAATTCAAAATGTATCAAGGACTGAAATATAAGATCTAAAACTAAAAAACTCTTAGAAAAAATATATGGGTAAATCTTTATGATACTGAATTTGGCAATGAATTCTTTGATATAGCACCAAGAGCATAAACAACAAAAGAAAAGAACTGAATAAGATTTTATCAAAATTAAAACATTTGTACATGAAGAGACATTATCAAGAAAGACAATTTACATAATGAAAGAAATATTTGCAAATCTTATATGTGATATGAGCCTAGTATCCAGAATATATAGAAAACTCTTACAACTCACAATCAACAGAAAGACAGCTGAAAAATCCCAAAATTCTTGGGTATTAAACAACAGACTTCTAAATAGCACATGGGTAAAGGAGAAATCTGAAGAGAAATTTTAAAATAATTTGAACTGATTGAAAATGAAAATAATATGAACTTGTGGGACACAGCAAAACTAATATTTAGAGAAAATTTTATAGCATTGAATACTTATATTGCAAAAGAAGAAAAATCTAAATTCAATAATTTAAGCTTCCACTTTAGAAAACTAGAATAAGAAGAAAAATTTAAATCTAACACAAGTAAAAGAAAAGAAATAATAAAAATTAAAACAAATCAATTAATTGAAAACAGGAAAGCAATAGAGGAAATCAATGAAACCAAAGGCCAATTCTTTAAAAAGATCAATAAAATCAATAAGCTTCTTGCCAGGCTATGTGAGAAAAATAAATAAAGAAAACATACATTACTAATACCAGAAATGAAAGAGGAGACATCACTACAGAGCCCGTGGACATTAAAAGGATCATAAAGGGATATTATGAACAAGCCTACACTTGCAAATTTATAAACCTAGATGAAATGGACCAATTCCTTGAGAGGCACAATCTTTCAAAACTCACAGACACAAGAAATAGACAACCTGAATGGGTCTATATCTAAGAAACTGAATAAAAATTTTAAATATCCAAAAGAGAAAACATAGGCCCCAATGGGCTCACAGGTAAATTCTGCTAAATGTTTAAGGAAGAAATTATACCAATTTTCTGAACTATTTTCCTGAAGATAGCAGGAGAGAAAATACTCCTTAACTCATTCTAATTACTAAAATTAGATAAAGTCATTATAAGAAAGAAAGTCACAGAGCAATATGGTCTTATGAACATAGGGGTAAAAATCCTCAATAACTCAGTAACAAAAAAGACAAACAACCCAATTGAAAACTTGGAAAATGACTTGAACAGACATTTCTCTGAAGGAGATATGCAAATTGATCAAAGAGCACATGAAAAGATGCTCACCATCATTAATCATTAAGGAAATCAAATCAAAACAATGCAATAGCTCTCCACACCCATTAGGATGGCTATCATTTAAGAAAAATGAAAATAAATACTAGTGAGGATGTAGAGAATTTGGAACACTTGTACATTGGTGGTGGGAATGTAAATGGTTCAGCTGCTGTGGGAAAAAAATTTGGCAGTTTCTCAAAATATCAAACTTAGAATTAGCAAAAATAAGACCCAGCAAATCTTTTCTTAGGTATACACTAAAAAAAAGTAAAAACAGGTAATGAAAGAAATACTTGTACAAGAATGTTCAGAGCAGTCCTATTCACAAGAGTTAGAAACAGATAAATGTCCATCAACAAATGAATGTTCAAAAACTGTGAGATATATATACACACATATATATATATGCATATATCACAGGTTTTCAAAATTATATAAAAATATGCAACCTAGAAAAGGAGTAAAACAGTGATATATTTTATGCCATAGATACATCCCAAAAACTAATGAACTAAGTAAAAGAAGTCAGATGCAAAGATCTCACATTTTTTTATTCCATTTATATGGCATATTCAGAATGAGTAATTCCATACTGACAGAAAGCAGATTGGGGATTCTGGGGGCTGGGAATAGGGGGAAATGTGGAGGAACTGCTTGATGGCTAGGGCTAGGGCGTTTTATTTTGGAGAGAGAAAAATGTTTCAGAACTAGATAGAGCTTGTGGTTGCACAACGCTGTGAATGTATTAAATGCCAGTGAGTCATTTACTATAAAATGGTTAATATTGTGTTACGTGAATTTCACTTCCACTCAGAGAAGAGCAAGTGTAGCAATGGCTATGATTTTCAATGACGTATGACTTGTCAGGTTTTCAGCTTCATATACCTATCAAGATGCAGGTGGGGGAAAAGGTGGAAACCCCAAACAACACCAGCAAAATATAATGATAGTTTATGGCCAGAATCTGAAAGAAAGTAACTCCGAATACAAGGAAGCCAGATTAAATAAAAATTACCCATAGCCTACCTATAATTTGTTTCATAAAATATAGTAGTCCTGCCCCTCCCAAAGAAGGTAGAGAAACCGCTGGCTCACCCTCACACTCTGCCACTGTGATTAAAAACACAGAATCTCTAATACCCTGTACACTAAGGGAGAAAAAGACAGCACATAGCGTTTTCACTTAAGAAAATGAATATCTTAAATATACGAGTAAGTTGAGAAGCTTTGGAAGTTTTTCCAAGAATGCAAAACTAAAGTAGAGAATAAAGAGAAACAAAAAGACGATGACTGAAATGGGCACATTAGATAGCAGATTTAATATGACACTGATGATTTTCTTCAGGAAGAAAGCAAATGAACAGAAGAACAAAAGGACACAGTTGCGAATACAAGAACAGTCAGAACAAAATCATCATTCCTTTTGAACTGAAAATTAGAACTACTGCTCTGGCACTACTGAATTGATAAAAAGCAACTTTTTCCATGTGAGATTAAAACTTAAAATTCTGCTCTCCTCTAGGAATTAAAATAAGTTATTATAAAGGAACAGTGATTACAACAGAAGCCACAGCATCGTCAGACTGTTTCTCTACAAGAAAATTGCAGGAAAAAATCGCATACTAGATACTGTGCTTTGAGGAGAAAATGACTTAAGAATGCAATACACAGTCAAACTGTCATCCATATATAACAGTGACCTAAAGTTAGTTTTAAATATAGAATGATTCAAAAATATACAACCCATAGATCCTTTCTGAAACTCATTCAGAGATGAGCTGGGAGTCAAAATAATGAAATAAAGCCAATGCCAGCCAGTTGTATAAAAATTTACCTAAACAGTTTTCCAAAATCAGGCTTATAAAATTGACTAGTAGCAACCATACTTTTAAACCATGAATGTAAAAGAAGCCAATTAACATACAAACAGTAATTTAATGGTAATAATTTGGAGTCGAAGTACTGGATTGTAATAAATACACACAGTGGGACACTGGTGTATTACAGTGGGAAAGAAAGAGGACCTGAGAATCAGACTGACTAAGGTCAAATTACGGCTCCATTACTGGACTTCACTTACCTCATCTGAGTCTCAGTTTCCTGATGTATAAAAGGAAATAGAGGAAGCATTCAATGAGATAACTTATGTAAGTGTCTTAGAATAGAGTAAGTACTCAGTAAAGACTAGCTATTATAGTTGGATTTTAACTTCCTATTAAAACTCCTATTAGAGAAGGACCTTGAAATTTTATTAAGGGATACTGCTTGGTTTCATCCAGATTTGCTGCCTCATTGAGAAGTTACGTTTGAGAAGTGTTTGTGGGTCTGAAGTTCTTTATGCATCAACTGAATTTTTTCATCTGGATTTCCTCTAATGCCTCTGTGAAAAGTTGATTTGAGATGTATTGGACTTTTTATTCATGAATACTATTTGGATGCATCTAGATTTGCTCTAACTGTGAAAATTACATCAAGAGTAGGTCTGTATATTTTATTTATAGCCACATCTGGACTATGCTCAGATTCTTTGAAAACATGTTTAGGAAGCATCTCATGGATACTGCTATGCCCATGTGGACATACTTTCATGTTAGAAATTACATTTGAAAAATCACACATGAGTTTGGCTTATATAAACTGCTATTTAAATCCAGATATCAACTCTCTGCAAAAAGTTGCATTAAAGAAGTACCTGAGTTTTTATATATGGATGTAACTTAGTTATAGTTAGAAAATATATATTTGCTCAGAGTCAGAGAAATCTAAATTCAAACCTGGAATTTCTGTCCTTAGGAAGGTGTGTTTGCCAAGGTAGAAGACCACGGAAGAACACAAACTCCCAACAGAAGGGACCCAACAAGGACATCACCAAGACACATAATAATTAAAATGGCAAAGATCAAGGACAAGGACAGCGTTTTAAAGGCAGCTAAAGAAAGGGAAAAGGTCACCTACAAAGGAAAACCAATCAGGCTATCATCAGACTTCTCAAAAGAAACCTTACAGGCCAGAAGAGAATGGCATGATATATGTAATGTAATGAAACAGAAGGGCCTAGAACCAAGAATACTGTATACAGCACGATTATCATTTAAATATGAAGGAGGGATTAAACAATTCCCAGACAAGCAAAAGTTGACAGAATTTACCTCCCACAAACCACCTCTACAGGGTATTTTAGAGGGACTGTTCTAGACGGGAGCACTCCTAAGACTAAATAGATGTCACCAGAGAAAATAAAATCACAATCAAGAAAGCAGACCAAACAAATACTAACTAAAGGCAAAAAATAAAAACAACTACCCACAAAAGCAGTTAAAGGAAATATAAAAGAGCACAGAACAAAACAACCAATATATAAAAAATGGAGGAGGAGGAATAAGAAGGGACAGAAATAAAGAATCACCAGACAGTGTTTATAACAGCTCAATAAGCAAGTTAAGTTAGAGAGTAAGATAATAAAGAAGCTAACTTTGAACTTTTGGTAACCACGAATCTAAAGCCTGCAATGGCAATAAGTACGTACCTTTCAATAGTCACCCTAAATGTAAATGGACTGAATGCACCAACCAAAAGACACAGAGTAATACAATGGATAAAAAAGCAAGACCCATCTATATGCTGCTTACAAGAAACTAACCTCAAATCCAAAGATGTGCACAGACTAAAAGTCAAGGGATGGAAAAAGATATTTCATGCAAACAGCAGGGAGAAAAAACCAGGTGTTGCAATACTAGTATCAGACAAAATAGACTTCAAAACAAAGAAGGTAACAAGAGATAAAGAAGGACATTACATAACGATAAAGGGCTCAGTCCAACAGGAGGATATAACCATTATAAATATATATGCACCCAACACAGGACCACCAGCATATGTGAAACAAATACTAACAGAACCAAAGGAGGAAGTAGAATGCAATGCATTCATTTTAGGAGACTTCAACATGCTACTCACTCCAAAAGATAGATCCACCAGACAGAAAATGAGTAAGGACATGGAGGCACTGAACAACACACAACACACTAGAACAGATGGACCTAATAGACATCTATAGAACTCTACATCCAAAAGCAACAGGATACACATTCTTCTCAAGTGCACATGGAACATTCTCCAGAATAGACCACATACTAGGCCACAAAAAGAGCCCTAGTAAATTCCAAAAGATTGAAATTCTACCAACCAACTTTTCAGACCACAAAAGTATAAAACTAGAAATATATTGTACAAAGAAAGCAAAAAGGCTCACAAACACATGGAGGCTTAACAACATGCTCCTAAATAATCAATGGATCAATGACCAAATTAAAACAGAGATCGAGGAATACATGGAAACAAATGACAACAACACAAAGTCTCAACTTCTGTGGGATGCAGCAAATGCAGTCTTAAGAGGAAAGTATATAGCAATCCAGGCATACCTAAAGAAGGAAGAACAATCCCAAGTGAATAGTCTAACATCACAATTATCAAAACTGGAAAAAGAAGAAAAAATGAGGCCTAAAGTCAGCAGAAGGAGGGATGTAATAAAGATCAGAGAAGAAATAAACAAAATTGAGAAGGATAAAACAATAGAAAAAAATCAATGAAACCAAGATCTGGTTCTTAGAGAAAATAAACAAAATAGATAAGCCTCTAGCCAGACTTTTTAAGAGAAAAAGAGAATCAACACACATCGACAGAATCAGAAATGAGAATGGAAAAATCACACAGACTCCACAGAAATACAAAGAATTATTAAAGACTACTATGAAAACCTATATGCTAACAAGCTGGAAAACCTAGAACAAATGGACAAGTTCATAGAAAAATACAACCTTCCAAGACTGACCAAGGACGAAACACAAAAGTTAAAAAAACCAATTACGAGCAAAGGAATTGAAGTGGTAATCAAAAAACTACCCAAGAACAAAACCCCTCGGCCAGATGGATTTACCATGGAATTTTATCAGACATACAGAGAAGACATAATACCCATGCTCCTTAAAGTTTTCCAAAAAATAGTAGAGGAGGGAATACTCCCAAACTCATTCTATGAAGCCAACATCACCCTAATACCAAAACAAGGCAAAGACCCCACCAAAAAAAAAAAATTACAGACCAATATCCCTGATGAACCTAGTTGCAAAAATACTCAATAAAATATTAGCAAGCTGAATTCAAAAATACATCAAAAGGATCATTCACCATGACCAAGAGGAATTCATCCTGCAGATGCAAGGATGGTACAACATTCAAAAATCCATCAACATCATCCACCACATAAACAAAAAGAAGGACAAAAAATCATCTCCATAGATGCTGAAAAAAGCATTTGACAAAATTCAACATCCATTCATGATAAAAACTCTCAGCAATATGGGTATAAGGGCAAGTTCCTCAGCATAACAAAGGCCATCTATGATAAACCCACAGCTAACATCATACTGAACAGCAAGAAGCTGAAAGCTTTTCCTCTGAGATCAGAAACAATACAGGGATGCCCACTCTCCCCACTGTTATTTAACATAGTACTGGCAGTCCAAGCCATGGCAATCAGACAAAACAAAGAAATACAAGGAATCCAGACTGGTAAAGAAGAAGTTAAACTGTCACTATTTGCAGATGATATGATATTGTACATAAAAAACAATAAAGACTCCACTCCAAAACTACTGGAACTGATATCGGAATACAGCAAAGTTGCAGGATACAAAATTAACACACAGGAATCTGTGGCTTTCCTATACACTAACAATGAACCAATAGAAAGAGAAATCAGGAAAACAATTCCATTCACAATTGCATCAAAAAGAATAAAATACCTAGGAATAAACCTAACCAAAAAAGTAAAAGACCTATACCCTGAAAACTATAAGACACTCATAAGAGGAATTAAAGTGGACACTAACAAATGGAAACTCATCCCATGCTCTTGGCTAGGAAGAATTAATATTGTCAAAATGGATATCCTGCCCAAAGCAATATACAGATTTGATGCAATCCCTATCAAATTACCAAAAACATTCTTCAACAAACTGGAACAAATACTTCAAAAATTCATGTGGAAACACCAAAGACCCCGAACAGCCAAAGTAATCCTGAGAAAGAAGAATAAAGTGGTGGAATGTCATTCCCCAACTTCAAGCTCTACTACAAAGCCATAGTAATCAAGACAGTTTGGTATTGGCACAAGAACTGAGTCACAGACCAGTAGAACAGATTAGAGACTCCAGACATTAACCCAAACATATATGGTCAATTAATATATGATAAAGGAGCCATGGACATACAATGGCGAAATGACAGTCTCTTCAACAGATGGTGATGGATAAACTGGACAGCTACATGTAGGAGAATGAAACTGGATCACTGTCTAACCCCATACACAAAAGTAAATTCAAAATGGATCAAAGACCTGAATGTAAGTCATGAAAGCATAAAACTCTTACAAAAAAACATAGGCAAAAATCTCTTGGACATAAGCATTAGCGACTTCTTCATGAACATATCTCCCCGGGCAAGGAAAACAAAAGCAAAAATGAACAAGTGGGACTACGTCAAGCTGAAAATCTTCTGTACAGCAAAGGACACCATCAATAGAACAAAAAGGTACCCTACAGTATGGGAGAATATATTCTTAAATGAGAGATCCGATAAAGGCTTGACATCCAAAATATATAAAGAGCTCACACACCTCAACAAACAGAAAGCAAATAATCCAATTAATAAATGGGCAGAGAGCTGAACATACAATTCTCCAGAGAATAAATTCAGATGGCCAACAGACACATGAATAGATGCTCCACATCACTAGTTATCAGAGAAATGCAAATTAAAACCACGAGATATCACCTCACACCAGTAAGGATGGCTACCATCCAAAAGACAAACAACAACAAATGTTGGCGAGGTTGTGGGAATGTAGATTAGTTCAACAATTGTGGAAAGCAGTATGGAGGTTCCTCAAAATGCTTAAAATAGACTTACCATTTGACCCAGGAATTCCACTTCTAGGAATTTACCCTAAGAATGCAGCAGCCCAGTTTGAAAAAGACAGATGCACCCCTATGTTAATTGCAGCACTATTTACAATAGCCAAGAAATGGAAGCAACCTAAGTGTCCATCAGTAGAGGAATGGATAAAGAAGAGGTGGTAAATATACACAATGGAATATTATTCAGCCATAAGAAGAAAACAAATCCTACCATTTGCAGCAACATGGATGGAGCTAGAGGGTATTATGCTCAGTGAAATAAGCCAAGCAGAGAAAGAGAAATACCAAATGATTTCACTCATATGTGGAGTATAAGAACAAAGGAAAACTGAAGGAACAAAACAGCAGCAGAATCACAGAACCCAAGAAGGGACTAACAGTTGCCAAAGGGAAAGGGACTGGGGAGAATGGGAGGGTAGGGAGGGATAAGGGTGGGGAAGAAGAAACAGGATGTTATGATTAGCATGTATAATGTGGGGGGGGTAAAGGGGAGGGCTGTACAACACAGAGAAGACAAGTAGTGATTCTACATCTTACTACGCTGATGGACAGTGATTGTAATGGTGTTTGTAGGGGGGGACTTCGTGTAGGGGAGAGCCTAGTAAACATAATGTTCTTCATGTAGTTGTAGATTAATGATAACAAAATAAAAAATTAATTTATTAATTTAGAAAAGTCTCCCAATTCCAATCAAGATGGAGTAAGGGGAGCTACCTTCATCTTCCATATTAAAATACATTTTTTTAAAAAGACAAGTTATGTGAAAGGACAATGTTCAGACACCGGATATCAGTCATAGCAGGACCAAGGCTCTGAGTGTACAGTTGCCACGGATGCCAAATGGTTTAAAGATGCAGGAGGTTTAAAGCCACATACAGGAAGGAAAAACCCAGAGGAGCCCAGAGGTCTGCTCGGGTTCAGGAGACAGAGTTGGGAGCTGAGGCTGGCCAAGGCAGCCAGTGTGTGCAGCAAAGAGCTCTGGAAAGGAGAGAACTTCCCAGAGAGGCTTTGGAGATGGACAGAGACCCTGGGACTTCATGCAGCACCCAGAATACTTCACATTCCCACTAGCCAAAGTGGAAAAACGTCATAATCCAGGGGGCATTGGGTGGGACACTCAGAAGTAATGGGGCCAAATTAGCTCTGGACAAAAAGACCCACCTGACAAAATTTAAAGCAAATCTCAGAAGGATCAAACCACAGAACCGCATCCTGGAAGAAGCTCAGTAGTAATTTTAGTGAACTTCTTTTGAAAGAACTATAGATTCACATGCAGCTGCAAGAAATATGACAGGGAGATCCTGTGCACCCTTTATCCAGTTTCTCCCAGTGGTAACATGTGGCAAAATTATGGTACAATATGACAACCAGAATGTCAACATTGATAAAATCCAGTGATTTTATCTGTTTCCCCGTTTTTACTTGTATTCATTTCTGCGTGTGTGTGTGTTGACATCTGTGCAATTTTATCACAAGCATGGGTTTGTGTACACCAACAGTCTACTTATAGAACAGTTCTGTCTCTGCAAGGATCCTCTTGGGGGCCCTTTTGTAACACCATCAGCCTGCTTCTGCAGTTGGCCTTTCCATCTCTCATTTCTGGCAACCACTAATTTGTTCTCCATTTCCATAATTTTGTCATTTTAAAATGTTACACAAATAGAACCATACAGTACACAACCTTTTGAGATTGCCTTTCCCAGCATAATTTCCTGAAGATTCATCCAAGTTGTGTACATCAACAGCTTGCTCCTTCTTAGTGTCGAGCAGTAAGTGGTCTATGGTGTGGATGTTCCAATTTGTTTAACTGCTCAGCCACTGAAAGACATCTGGCTTGCTTCCAGTTTTGAGCTATTATTAATAAAGCTACTATGGACCATTCCTGTAGAATTCTGGTGCTGTTTTTGGTGAGAATGTAAACTTCTATTTCCCTTGGATAATGTCCAAAGGTGCAATTATTGCTGGGTCGTGTGTTTTAATTTTATAAGAAACTAACAAACTGTTTTCCAAACCATTTTACATAATTACCAGAAACGTTAGAGAACTGCAGATTCTCCTCATCCTTGCTGGCCTTTGGGCACTAATCCAGTCAGTAATGGCGTTAGCCCCTCCTAAAGGTGTGCAGTGATATCTCACAGCGGCTTTAATTTGCACATCCTTGAGGGCTAAGTGTGTCAAAGCTCTTCAGGGGCTTCTTTGCCACCTGTGCACACAAAGCTATTCCATGAAACCCATTCTTCTGATGGACTCTGACTTTTCTACTGTTTAAGTTGTGTGTTCTTCATATATTCTAGATAATAATCATTTATTGGATATGAGGTTCTGGCTTACAAGTATTTTCTCCCTTTTTACATCCTGCCTTTACATAAAGCAGTTTTTAATTGTGATAAGGTCCAACTTCCAATTTTTTTCTTTTATGGATTACGTTCTGATATCAAGTCTAGTAACCGTTTCCCAATCCACAAATCCCAAAGATTTTCTTCTACATTTAATCTAAAGATATCTATAGCTTTACATTTTACATTTAAGTTTATGATCTATTGTGAGTTAATTTTAATAAGAAATGTGAGGTTAGATGAAGGACCACTTTCTTTGCCTGACTCCAATTTCAGCATCTTTGATTGAAAGCTTACCCTTCTGGCACTGAACTGCTTGCTTTACAACCTGTCAGCCATCAGCTGGGTGTGTTTATGTGAGTCCATTTCTGTTGCTCTGGGCTTTATTCCTGTGCTAGCAGCATGGCTTGATTACTATAGTTACACAGTAGGCCTTAATATTGGGTTGACTGATCCCTCCACTTCAGTACTCTTTTCAGGATTATTTTAGCTACGCGGCACCTTTGCCTTACCATATACATCTTATGATTAGTTTAACAATATCTACAAAAGTGCTTGCTGCATTTTGATTGGAATCAAGCACAGAGGATTGTGAGGGCAGTGAAACTATTCAGTTTGTTGCTCTAAGGGTGGAAACACATCTCTACACATTTGTCAAAGCACATAGGATGGATATACACCACCCAGAGTGGACCCCAAGTTGAACTATGGGCTTTGGTGGATAACAAAGTGTCAGTGTTGGCTCTTGGGTCATAATAAATGTATCACTCTGTGGGTTAGGATGCTGATGGAAGGGAGGCTGGGATATGTGTGTGTGTGTGTGGGTGTGGGTGTGAGTGTGTAAGAGAGAGAGAGGGAGAGACAGAGAGATGGGGCATCTATGTAAAGACTCCCTGTACTTTCACCTCAATTTTGCTGTGAACCTAAAACTGCTCTATAAAATAAAGTCTATTAACTTTTTTAAAAGGGTGTAGAGAGAAAAGCAGCCCATCTAGTTTCCTTTTTTTTTAAAAAACAAGAAACATCATAACATAAGCTACCTTATTGGTCCTTAACTTCCTGAATTAACCAATGCTTCTTGTTTCCTCTCTAAACACATCGACTGACATGTATGGCAGTGCAGAAAGCTGAACATGATAGAATAAAGCTGAATATTTTGGAAGAACACCATAAAGTCATTTTAAAAATTGCTCTCACATTGAGAGTGAGAGAAATAGTTGTAAAATACTGGAATTTTGTCAATTAAAAATGTCTAGTGAAATTCTTCTTTGCCAAAGCTCTACTTTAAATAACTGCAAATAATTTTTCTTGCATAAGAAAGCAAAAAGGACATGTGTGGGGAAATAAGGTGGTCTAGATTCGATGTAAGGTCTCTTCTCATCTGAGAGCCAGTGAACTGAAATAATGCTATTGAGCTCAGTGGGTTTAAAATTGTCTGATTGGTTTATGGGCTTGAAGATCAGATCACAGACCTGATCCAGATCCTGGGGGTTGGGTGATGACATAAAGGTTTTAATTAAAATAACTCTGCTAAAGTGACCAGAGGATGTTTTTAAAATAGCCAATAATCATGCACTAAAGTGTCCAGGAAGAGCTAAAAGTTTGAAGGAAAAGTGGAATTTCATGAAAACAAACAATAAAAGACACCAACACATCAAAAATAAACATCTCTAGCCTTTCAGCCATCCTGTGTAAACAGAGAATACCTTGCCCTAGTGTTTATCACTAGTGTGGATGATCAAAAATCTCTCTCCAACTTGTTTGCCTCTGAATAATATATAAGTTACAACAGTTTCCCTGCAACGATGGAATGTCATTATTTTTTTAATGTCTAGAAAGAAAGAAATGTTCTGTCTGTCCTCTGAAGCTCTGTGTGCAGAGCCATGCTTTCCTGCCTGTGGAGCTGGCAGAGCCCCTCTGTCCGCCCTCTGTCCTCTAGGTGCTGCTTCTGTAGATCTAGCCTCTGTGCCCAACATTAACCAGTAGCGGCTCTGTTTAATCAACAACCTGGCCTCCTGCTCCAGGCTAATAATTTGCCAGCAAGCTCAAAATTCCCTGATTATCAATAGTACCTATGTAGAGATATTTTCCAGAGGGCAATTAGTAACTTGGGTGGTGAATAGAGCACTGAGGTAGTTTGGAGATGTGACTTCTAGTTTCTACTTCATCTGACTCATGAAAAGACTGAGACTGTGAATAGACCTTAATTTGGTCTGTTAGAATATAATGAAACAGTCAAAGCAGCTAGATCCTGTTCTCCAAGTCTATTAAAGACCTCTATGATGAAATGGCATCTACTTTCTGATCCGAATCTATTCTCCACTTCTTACAAAGCCAGATGTCCCAGTTATTAATTCCATTGCAAAGTTGGGAAGGGCCTGGAAGATGGGCATCTCTGAGGCTCTCAGACTGGGCCTGGGCTGCCGACTGTACACTCCCCACACACAGACACACACACTCTGAGAACCATAATATGGCTGATGAGTCTCACACTGGTTCATTTGTTTCAGCCAGAAACCACCTGTTTTCCTATATCTTTTGAATCATGGTCAGAGAAGCTGTGGTTAAGGTCTCACAACTAGTATTGATGGGGCTGAAGATGAGGACCCAGATCAGTGCTATGAAACAATTCCCACAAAACTTGTGACCCCCTGAAGCACTTCCATCTCACCATGCCTCAAAGAAGGCACAATTGAATGGACCAAAAAAAAAACCTCACTGACAAACTTGCAGCATTGAGGAAAAGAATTAGGTTGTCTTCTACTCTCTGAAAAAGTCAATGCAACCCTTTAGTGTTCATGGATTTCCACTTTTTTCCTACTTCAAATGAGGCCAATTTAATAAATAAAAGTCAGACAAAATACATTTATTTAATAAACAAAATACATTGGTGAGGGGATACAGGTGTTTCCATAGTGACTTGTTTTAGCATATGCTGCCTGCTGTGAGTGGCTCATAAGAACCTGGGTGGGGTATACAGAGAAAGGCTTTAGATCTTTTCACAAATTTCTTAGGATAGAGTTGCCCAAAGGTGATGATGACTCAAGCCACTGCTGAATTCTGTTTTTGCAGTTTTCAGAAAATACCCTATCTAACCAGTTTATTTTTACTACGTGCATTGTGTATGTGTGTGTGTGTGTGTACATGCGTATTTGATAAATACACATACACACCAATTCCCCTTTTCATAAAATTTCCCCAAAAGTTAAAAACAAAAAACACAAAACCCAACAGCTAAATACTATGACATCCCAATTAGTAAACACAAAACAAACACTTAACAAAAATGAATAAAATATACCATATGCACTCAGCTTCCACATGGTAGTACCCAAGTGAGGAGGCTACTGGGATGATGCCTGTAGGTGGTTTCTTGTGGTGGACAGCTCAGCGGAATTGCCATTCTCAGTTATTAAGTTACGTGTAAGACATGTGTGACCCACTGGATATCTGTGAAGTGACACTCGTGCTTCATCTCATGCCCTGTTCCGTCTGTCCGCCGGCAGCTGTCCACCTCAGAGCCTGAGAGCTATTGCCAACTCCCATACTGCTACCTCGGGGTACCCAATGCATTGGCCCGGAAGGGTGATCTCCATGACTGGGAGCCCACCTTGCAGTGGATGGCCGCAGACTTGTGGTGGGCCACCTATGGGATGCCCCGAGTGAGGTCCTGGACCTCCAGTTGGATTGTGAAGCCAATCAGAAACTCTGGAGGAGCTGTGGCTGAATGCCTCAGGGGCAAGGTTACTAAAACCTAGTATCTCACTTTCAAAATTGAAAGTTTTCATTTTTCTTGCTCGATGCTCCAGCAGGCTTCGTATTTGTTCCCTGCATTCATTCTGAAATGTCAGTAGCTCTTCTTCAATCTGTTGTGGTTTGGGGGGGGAGGCAAAAAGAAAGCTCATTTATTTTAAAAAATCTACAAACTACAGGAGCAATAATTATTGTGGTTTAAAGTGAATCATAAAATGTCCACTCAGGCTATTTTAAAGGATGTACATTTAAAAATCAAAGAGATGTACTGTAGGAATCATATATAACTTATATTGCTAAAATGTATAAAATCAAGTTCTTAAAAGCAAAGGTAATAACCTCTATGAAAATAATAAATCAAGGCAATTATCATCAATGGCTACTAAATCCATTATGTAAAAAGAATGAAAAATAAATTGTGTAAGGAGAATCTACCCTTATTAGACATACCATAATGTCACTCTAATAAAATAAATATGGTATTGGTGTAGGAATCAGCAATTAGTAAAACAGAAACAGAATGAAGTTTGTAAGTTTTTAATGCAGGACAAAAGCACTAATTAATTTAATGGGAAAAACAACACAGGCACAAGTGGCCAACCATCTGGAAGAAAATAAAAATGGAACCTCATCTGATACCATATTCCACACAGATCAGAGCATTAAGTGATTAAGAGTGTAAGTGAATGCACTGAACAAATAAAAACTATAAAGTTTCCATTAGAAAGTTAGGACACTCTATGTACTTAGAAATGAGTGGTTGGGTAGCCATCACAATCAGTTCTGGATGACTCACAGGCTTACAAATACATATAGCTGACTATAAATTTTCTTTAATGTGAAAAAATACATAATAAAGTCAATGACAATGGGAAGAAGTTGATGGAGAACTTGTTAATGAATGAGAATACCTGAACCCACTCATCAAATATCACTTCAAAGTGGGACAACTAGACATTATATATCTTTTGATGTGATGCAAAAGGAATTGTAACACAGTAACCCTTATGAAAATTCCTCACAATAATTTTTAAAAGGAAAAAATTTTTAATATAATCATGCCCCTAGATCTAATTACCAGTTTACAGGAAATATAAAGTAAAGAGGAATGCATTAAATGACACCATGAGGTTGGAATCAGCCAAATCCAAATGTGAGAATTCCTACAAAGCAAATGATCCAGTCCACAATAATACAAGAAAGGGCAGGGGAGACCAAAAGGCTTAAAAGACAATCAAATGCAATGTCTAGACCATGTTTGGGCCCCAGTCTAAATAAACCAAGAAGACATTTTTTAGATACAAAGGGAAATTTAAGTATGGACTGAGTATTAGATAATCTTAAACATTTATTATATTTTTCTTAGTTAACACAATGGAATTATGAGTATGTTAAAGTAAAACAGCCCTTATTTCTTATCTGTGTTTAGAGTGAAATGATTCTACGCTGGGATTTGCTTTAAAATATTCCAGATACTCTGCCCCATATTCTACTCCCCTAAAAAGCTGCATGTGGAGTGGGGAAACAGATGAAATATTAACAAGATACTGGTAACTGTTGAAGTTGGGTAATGAGTATTTGGGGACTTCATTGTACTAATTCTTAATAATTTCACTAATATTTTTGTGTATGTTTGAAAATTTCCATGATACAAAGTTTTTCAAAAATAGGAAATAAAGAGTATTTGTAAATAAATATTCAATTAGGTTTCAAGATATTTGAGGACTTAAGCCAAACGTCATTGTTCTCTACAGAAATCTAGCTCAACAAATGTTTAATTTTTATGTATTTTTTTTTACTAAGTTATCATTGATATACAATCTTATGAAGATGTCACATGAGCAACATTGTGGTTACAACATTCACCCATATTATCGAGTCCCCTCTTATATGTCATTTTTCAAAGTGTCCTTTAAAAAAACACAATTTAGCATGGAAACACATGCAAATAAAGAACTACCACATAATATGATCAGACATAATAACAGATTTATAAAGTGAAGCAGAAATACAAAGGGATGGAGTAATTCACTCTATAGGGGAAGAAGAGTAGGGCAAAGAAGTCTTCTCAGAGAAGGTGACAGAGACTGGATTCTGAAGGAAAAGCACAAGTTTACCAGAAGACAAGGGAAGGGAAAGATATTTTCAGCAGAGGGAACATGGGCAAAGGCATGCAAAATGATAAAATGTGTGTGGGGAATTACAAATACGACTTTGGTAGGGTGAATTTGAAAATTATTAAACTCTAAGTACTAAAGTGTTACAAAGGTTTAAAGAGGGCATTTCGTAATGAAGGTTGAAAGAGAACTTAGATTAGACACAATGCTTCTTTTAAGGGAAAGGTATTAAATTGTTAACTGTGGTGACTTCTGAGTGGTGGGATTAAAGACATTTTAATTTCTATTTGTTTCTCTATAACTGCCAAATTTAAAAAAATGTGTATTTGTAAAATAACTTTTCTACTCTTTTAATATCTACATATAAAATAACCAATTCATATAGAATTAAATTTATATATCTGTAAGGATTCAAATAACTTCAAATTTTTCTTTTAAATCTTTTTCTATTTTAAAATTTCAAAAATCCATTTATTAAGAACATTTAATTCAAAGGACCTAATAAATGATAGGCTTGTACTGTTCGAATACGAATGCCTTGTATATTATTTGAAGGAAACTCATGATACAAATGTTAAACACATTCATGCTTATCCACTTTTATCCAGTAAGCACAGCTTCAATTTTGTTTGCTGAATTATTTTGTCATTTAAGAAACTCAGAATATTTTTCAATAAAAATTAAAACTAAGATTTGTGATAGGTTATATTAACCCCCATTTCTTTGAAAATATCTTACTTATTACTGTAAATAAGAAGGGTGGTTTCACTGAGTATAAGACTTCTGAGACTTCTCTCCTAACCTATCTTTTCTGAAATCAAATGTGATATTTTTGTGTGAATACTTTTAGTTCGAAATGTCCTATAAGATATATCAATTGTCAATTCTTATTTAAAAACTACCAACCATGCTGTTGATACTAAGTGAAATATTCAGGAAAAATTAAAGGAAATGATAAAACAAAGAAAAGCCCATTTACACTTTGGAAATACTGCCACTTTTATGCATGTATGAAATTCACATAGAATTTTAACATTTATAGTTATGTTGTCATTTTGCTGAAATTTAATATAAACGAAGCACAAGAAAACTTTCAGTAAGACCTCATGTGAGCCTCAACTGAGGCTTACTCTGTTGGCGACCTGGAGGACAATTCTTGGTTCATTTGGAGGCTGAAAGCAATCTTCAAACAGAATTATTATTCATCTAGAAACAACTAACATTCTCTCTGGTTCCACCTCTATTTTCAGATGAGTGTTTCTTATCTGTGCAACCAGTAAGCACAAAGCACAGAAAATATAGATGTTATAATGTTTACAAGTCATACCATGGGTGCATCATGGTCTTGGTAGTTGCCAACTGACTGACCCCAAACTGCTTTATAGTCATGCACTTCATTTGAAATGTAAACATGAGCCCTAAAAATCAAGTAGCAACTCAAAGCACTGTAGATTTATTCCACTGTTTCTTTTATTATTTTTAATACTAAATGACCTTATGCATGTCCATTGTCAAAATAATGTAAACCATCACAACCAATCTACCATATTAATATAGCCACTATAAGCATTAGTTCAATTCACTTTAAGTGTGATTTGTCTTTATTTTATTCAACACCTCATAAGCATTTTTCCCCATTATTACTATCTTTATAGCATCATTTAAATGGTTGAGTAAGATTTTAAGTGGCTTGGTCATGAGCACTTAATTATTTTAGATGGTTAGGTGTTTTAAACCATTATAAATGATGCCATAATTAACATATTTATGCATATTGCTTTTACTGTATTCAGGATTTCTTTTCTCTAAATTCTTTGCTTAACATTTTCAAAGATCAATATATACTTCCAAATTGCTTTCCAAAATGCACTAACAATGTATGAGAGTTCCACTGCACCACTGGCAATGCTATCAGCCCTATGCCAACATTTTACCTGGTTTTGTAGAACATAAAGGCCTTAGTTCACATATTGAAATAAGACTACACCTGGTACTTATTAGCACTCTTTAACTGAGCCACTAGGTGGAGCTAAAAATACAAATAAAACTACCAATATTTCTCTTATAACACTGTTACTGAAATAGTATAGGTTTTTCTTTTAGAGATAATTTTGAAGCATAAGAGATGGAACTTTAAATTAAATTTTAAATGCGCAAGTTGAAATCAGGCATATTTATGAATTCTGTACATGGGACAACTACATTTTTCTAAAAATTTATATGTGTTTCAATCTGCCCATCTTGAATGAGAAACATAATTGAGATCATTTTTAGAGGCAAGTAACTGTCAAAGGAGCCAGTAATAAAGACAGCTGAATCAGCGAAATAGCAACACCTTAAGACGATATTTTTTTAATATAAATGAGGTATTCTATTTTTATCACAAGAACTGTAGAAAATAGGGGAAAATCTACGGGCCAGTTAATAGTCCAGAAGCAATGACAATTTTTAATAGACAAAACCCTTAGGCACATGGTAACTTACAATGGACCAATGCACCTAAGACCATACCAGCTGCTGAGAACTTATGGCTCAGGAATTCTGGAACATAACATTCGATCCTGGATACAACTGATATTCTACTACTACTCAAAACAAATGTCTTTCCACTCTTTCTTTCTCCAAATCTTCTACCCATTATTCTTTCTCCAAACACACACAGACATAAGCCTCAGTACCTTAACGGATACAAGTGAATTTAGGGATTCTAGTTCTAATGTATATGATAGAATAAGTAAAAAAAATAAAGATACATCTAGAAATATTTTCAGCCTAACTCTTCATCTGTGTAAAACTGGTTTTACCTTCTGTTTTCTAGTAATCTACCAATCTGTACAGTTCCAGACCAAGGATGAATGAATAAAGTATATTCCTGATCCTTTTTCCTTGTCTCTCCCAAGCAATTACTAAAGTTTTTTCCTTCACTATCCAACTTTTTCTCCAATTTATTTAGGTACAACTAGGTACACGAAAGAAGTGAGCAAGACAGAGCTGGAGCTATCCTTCCACAATTCAACTGTCTTCACATAATTCCACATCATTCCTCTAGCAATTACTACTTAAGTATATTCCCTTAATATATCGAACTCATTAATTTTAAGGTTCATTACTGAATCAGTAGTTTTAAAGAAAAAGAAAACACTACCAAAACTAGAATTAAGCAAATAAGGTATTGTGAAAACAATCTAATGCCACCTCTGTCATCATGAAAATATATTTATGAAATGATTTTGATGAAAGCAAATACACAATTACTTTTTTTGTTATCATTAATCTACAATAACATGAAGAACACTATGTTTACTAGGGATTATGATTACTAGGGTCCCCCCTTCACCAAGTCCCCCCCCACAAACCCCATTACAGTCACTGTCCATCAGAGTAGTAAGATGTTGTAAAATCACTACTTGTCTTCTCTGGGTTTCACAGCCCTCCCCGTGCCCCCCACACACATTATACATGCTAATCGTAATACCCCCTTTCTTTTTCCCCACCCTTAACCCTCCCTTTCCTCCCATTATCCCCAGTTCCTTTTCCTTTGGTAACTGTAAATCCATTCTTGGGTTAGTCCATTCCTGGGTTCACTTTATTCTTCCTTCACAGGATTGCTTTGGCTATTCAGGGTTTTTGGTGTTTCCATACGAATTTTTGAACTATTTGTTCCAGTTTGTTGAAGAATGCTGTTGGTAATTTGTTAGGGATTGCATCAAATCTGTATATTGCTTTGGGCGGGATGGCCATTTTGATGATATTAATTCTTCCTAGCCAAGAGCGTGGGATGTGTTTCCATTTGTTAGTGTCCTCTTTAATTTCTCTTAAGAGTTTCTTGTAGTTTTCAGGGTATAGGTCTTTCACTTCTTTGGTTAGGTTTATTCCTAGGTATTTTATTCTTTTTGATGCAATTGTGAATGGAATTGTTTTCCTGATTTCTCTTTCTATTGGTTCATTGTTAGTGTATAGGAAAGCCACAGATTCCTGTGTGTTAATTTTGTATCCTGCAACTTTGCTGAATTCCGATATCAGTTCTAGTAGTTTTGGAGTGGAGTCTTTATTGTTTTTTATGTACAATATCATATCATCTGCAAATAGTAACAGTTTAACTTCTTCTTTACCAATCTGGATTCCTTGTATTTCTTTGCTTTGTCTGATTGCTGTGGCTAGGACCTCCAGTACTATGTTAAATAACAGTGGGGAGAGTGGGCATCCCTGTCTAGTTCCCGATCTCAGAGGAAAAGCTTTCAGCTTCTCGCTGTTCAGTAAGATGTTGGCTGTGGGTTTATCATATATGGCTTTTATTATGTTGAGGTACTTGCCCTCTATACCCATTTTGCTGAGAGTTTTTATCATGAATGGATGTTGAATTTTATCGAATGCTTTTCAGCATCTATGGAGATGATCATGTGGTTTTTGTCCTTCTTTTTGTTTATGTGGTGGATGATGTTGATGGATTTTCAAATGTTGTACCATCCTTGCATCCCTGGGATGAATCCCACTTGGTCTGGTATATGATCCTTTTGATATATTTTTGAATTTGGTTTGCTAATATTTTGTTGAGTATTTTTGCATCCATGTTCATCAGGGATATTGGTCTGTAATTTTCTTTTTTGGTGGGATCTTTGCCTGTTTTTGGTATTAGGGTGATGTTAGCTTCATAGAATGAGTTTGGGAGTATTCCCTCCTCTTCTATTTTTTGGAAAACTTTAAGGAGAATGGGTATTAAGTCTTCTCCGTATGTCTGATAAAATTCCGAGGCAAATCCATCTGGCCCGGGAGTTTTGTTCTTGGGTAGTCTTTTGATTACTGCTTCAATTTCTTTGCTCGCAATTGGTTTCTTTAAATTTTGTGTTTCTTCCTTGGTCAGTCTTGGAAGGTTGTATTTTTCTATGAACTTGTCCATTTGTTCTAGGTTTTCCAGCTTGTTAGCATATAGGTTTTCATAGTATTCTCTAATAATTCTTTGTATTTCTGTGGGGTCTGTCATGATTTTTCCTTTCTTGTTTCTGATTCTGTTGATGTGTGTTGATTCTCTTTTTCTCTTAATAAGTTTGGCCAGAGGCTTATCTATTTTGTTTATTTTCTCAAAGACCCAGCTCTTGGTTTCATTGATTTTTTCTATTGTTTTATGCTTCTCAATTTTATTTATTTCTTCTCTGATCTTTATTATGTCCCTCCTTCTGCTGACATTAGGCCTCATTTGTTCTTGTTTGTCCAATTTTGATAATTGGGATGTTAGACTATTCATTTGGGATTGTTCTTCCTTTTTTAAGTATGCCTGGATTGCTATTTACTTGCCTCTTAGACTGCTTTCGCTGCGTCCCAGAGAAGTTGGGGCTTTGTGTTGTTGTTGTCATTTGTTTCCATATATTGCTTGATCTCTATTTTCATTTGTTCATTGATCCATTGATTATTTAGGAGCGTGTTGTTAAGCCTCCATGTGTTTGTGAGCCTTTTTGCTTTCTTTGTACAGTTTGATTCTAGTTTTATGCCTTTGTGGTCTGAAAAGTTGGTTGGTAGGATTTCAATCTTTTGGAATTTACTGAGCCTCTTTTTGTGGCCTACTATGTGGTCTATTCTGGAGTATGTTCCATGTGCACTTGAGAAGAATGTGTATCCTGTTGCTTTTGGATGTAGAGTTCTATAGATGTCTATTAGGTCCATCTGTTCTAGTGTGTTGTTCAGTGCCTCTGTGTCATTTCTTATTTTCTGTCTGGTGGATCTACCCTTTGCAGTAAGTGGCATGTTGAAGACTCCTAAAATGAATGCATTGCATTCTATTTCCTCCTTTAGTTCTGTTATTATTTGTTTCACATATGCTGGTGGTCCTGTGTTGGGTGCATATATATTTATAATGGTTATATCCTCTTGTTGGACTGAGCCATTTATCATTATGTAATTCTTTATCTCTTGTTACTTTCCTATTTTTGAAGTCTATTTTGTCTGACGTTAGTACTGCAACACCTGCTTTTTTCTCTCTGTTTTTTGCATGAAATATCTTTTTCCATCCCTTGACATTTAGTCTGTGCCTGTCTTTGGGTTTGAAGTGAATCTCTGGTAAGCAGCATATAGATGGGTCTTGCTTTTCTATCCATTCTATTAGTCTGTGTCTTTTGATTGGTGCATTCAGTCCATTTACATTTAGGGTGATATTTGAAAAATATGTACTTATTGCCATTGCTGGTTTTGCATTCGTGGTTACCAAAGGTTCAAGGTTAGCTTCTTTAGTATCTTACTGTCTAACTTAACTTGCTTATTGAGTTATTATAAACACTGTCTGGTGACTATTTCTCTCCTTTATTATTCCTCCTCCTCCATTCTTTATATGTTGGTTGTTTTATTCTGTGCTCTTTTGTGTTTCCTTTAACTGCTTTTGTGGGTAGTTGATTTTATTTTTTGTGTTTAATTAGTATTTGGTTGGTCTGCTTTCTTTGCTGTGATTTTATTTTCTCTGGTGACATCTATTTAGTCTTAGATGTGCTCCCACCTAGAGCAGTTCCTCTAAAATACCCTGTAGAAGTGGTTTGTGGGAGGCAAATTCTCTCCACTTTTGCTTATCTGGGAATTGTTTAATCTCTCCTTCATATTTAAATGATAATCGTGCTGGATACAGTTTTCTTGGTTCAAGGTCCTTCTGTTTCATTGCATTAAATATATCATGCCATTCTCTTCTGGCTGTAAGGTTTCTGTTGAGAAGTCTGATGATAGCCTGTTGGGTTTTCCTTTGTAGGTGACCTTTTTCTTCTCTCTAGCTGCCTTTAAAATTCTGTCCTTGTCCTTTCTCTTTGCCATTTTAATTATTATGTGTCTTGGTGTTGTCCTCTTTGGGTCCCTTCTGTTGGGAGTCTGCATGCTTTGTAATCTGAGCAACTATTTCCTTTCAGCAATTATTTTTTCAAAGACATTATTTTTAATTGAAGTTTTCAGCAATTATTTCTTCAAAGACACTTTCTATCCCTTTTTCTCTCTTCTTCTTCTGGTTCCCCTGTAATGCAAATATTGTTCCATTTGGATTGGTCACACAGTTCTCTTAATATTCTTTCATTCCTGGAGATCCTTTTATCTCTCTCTGTGTTAGCTTCTCTGCATTCCTGTTCTCTGATTTCTATTCCATTAACGGCCTCTTGCACCTCATCTGCTCTTAAGTCCTTCCAGAGATTGTAACATTTCTGTAATTTCCCTCTGGACTTTATCCCTTAGCTCTTGCATATTTCTCTGAAGAACCATCTGCATGGTTATGATCTTTATTTTGAATTCTTTTTCAGGAAGATTGGTTAGGTTTACTCCTTCTCAGGGGTTGTCTCTGTTGGTCTGGTCTGGATCAAATTCTTCTGCCTTTTCATGGTGATAGAGGTAGTTGTGCGGAGCTGGTGCGTGTGATGGCTGGGAGAACGTCCCTTCTTGCTGGCTTGCAGCCTTCCTCTTCTGGGAGAACAGTGACCCCTAGTGGCTTGTGCTGGGCAGCTGCTCGCAGACGGGGTGTCTGATTCTTCCTGGGCCGCTGTGGATGAAGCTCTTCCCAGTTGCTGTGGGTGTGACCACTGCCTCTATGTGCCGGAGGGGGAATGGGCCAGAGGTTGTTTATCACTGTGAGGGACCTCTGAGCTGCACTGTTGCCCAGGGGGTTGGGGCACCTGGAGTTCCCTGGGATTTCCAGTTACTGGGCTGATTGCGCCGGGGCGCTTCCATCCAGCTGTGAAGCCCCTGTTCCTTTAAGAGTTTCAAAGGGCATTCGCTTTTCTTTGTCCCAGGGGTGCCAGCTGTGGGGATGTGCTCACAGGTTTTCCTGTCCTGTTTCCCTAGCATTCAGCACACCACACACTGTGTGTCTGTGCTCCGGTGTGGATGGCTAGGGCTGGCTATTTAGCAGTCCTGGACTTCCTCTCCCTCCCCGGTCTGACTCCTCTCCTCCTGCCAGCAGCTGGGGTGAGGGGTGGTCGGGTGCCACCGGGCTGCATCTTGTATGTTACCCCCTTTGCGAGGCACTGCGTTCTCACAGGTGTGGATGTAGTCTGGCTGTTGTCCTGTGTCTTCTGGTCTCTCTTTTAGGAATAGTAGTATTTGTTGTATTTTCAATAATATGTATGGTTTTGACTGGAACAAATAGTTCAAGAATTCATATGGAACCACCAAATACCCCGAATAGCCAAAGCAATCCTGAGAAGGAAAAGTAAAGTGGGGGGATCTTACTCCCCTACTTCAAGATCTGCTACAAAGCCATAGTAATCAAGACAATTTGGTACTGGCACAAGAACAGAGCCACAGAGCAGTGGAACAGAATAGAGACTCCAAACATTAACCCAAACATATATGGTCAATTAATATATGATAAAGGAGCCATGAACATACAATGGGGAAATGACAGTCCCTTCAACAGATGGTGCTGGATAAACTGGACAGCTACATGTAAGAGAATGAAACTGGATCACTGTCTAACCCCATACACAAAAGTAATTTCGAAATGGATCAAAGACTTGAATGTAAGTCATGAAACCATACAACTCTTACAAAAAAACATAGGCAAAAATCTCTTGGACATAAACATTAGCAACTTCTTCATGTACATATCTCCCCAGGCAAGGAAAACAAAAGCAAAAATGAACAAGTGGGACTATATCAAGCTGAAAATCTTCTGTACAGCAAAGGACACCATCAATAGATCAAAAAGGTGTCCTACAGTGTGGGAGAATATATTCATAAATGACAGATCCGATAAGGGGTTGACTTCCAAAATATATAAAGAGCTCACACACCTCAACAAACAAAAAGCAAATAATCCAATTAAAAATGGGCAGAGGATCTGAATAGACTGTTCTCTAAAGAAGAAATTCAGATGGCCAACAGACACATGAAAAGATGCTCCACATTGCTAATCATCAGAGAAATGCAAATTAAAACACAATGAGATATCACCTCACACCAGTAAGGATTGCCACCATCCAAAAGACAAACAACAACAAATATCCATGAGGTTGTGGAGAAAGGGGAACCCTCCTACACTGCTGGTGGGAATGTAAATTAGTTCAACCATTGTGGAAAGCATATGGAGGTTCCTCAAAATGCTCAAAATAGAGTTACCATTTGACTCAGGAATTCCACTTCTAGGAATTTACCCTAAGAATGCAGCAGCCCAGTTTGAAAAAGACAGTTGCACCCCTATGTTTATTGCAGCACTATTTACAATAGCAAAGAAATGGAAGCAACCTAAGTGTCCATCAGTAGATGAATGGATAAAGAAGATGTGGTACATTTACACAATGGAATATTATTCAGCCATAAGAAGAAAACAAATCCTACCATTTGCAACAACATGGATGGAGCTAGAGGGTATTATGCTCAATGAAATAAGCCAAGCGGAGAAAGACAAGTACCAAATTATTTCACTCATATGTGAAGTATAAGAACAAAGAAAAACTGAAGGAATAAAACAGCAGCAGAATCACAGAACCCACGAATGGACTAACAGTTACCAAATTGAAAGGAACTGGGGAGGATGGGTGGGAAGGGAGGGATAAGGGTGGGGAAAAGAAAGAGGGTATTATAATTAGCATGTATAATGTGGTGGTGGGGTACAGGATGGGCTCTACAACACAGAGAAGACAAGTAGTGATTTTACAGCATCTTACTATGCTGCAGGACAGTGACTGTGAAGGGGTATGTGGGGGGGAGTCGGTGAAGGGGGAAGCCTAGTAAACATAATGTTCTTCATGTAATTGTAGATTAATGATACCAAAATATATATATATATATAGATATAGATATATATATATATATGGTTTTGGGAGGAGATTTCCACTGCTCTACTCATGCCACCATTTGGCTCCGGCCCCTCACAATTACTTTTTTCTATTACTTATACCTGTTGTTCTAAGCGTGCCCTGCGGGAGGAGACCCTCTGTTCAAGCTCCTGAAGCTCTTGAGCATGTTGTGCCTCAGCCTGCAGCTTGATTTTGTTCTGATGTGCATTCAACAGCTCCAGTACCTGCTGCAGCTGCATTTTCAAAACCTGGCGCTCTGCCTCCTGTGCTTCATCCAAACGCAGCTGAAAGAGAGAAAGAAAACAGATATATCCTCCTGTGAGCTATCTTTTCATGACCTCTGGAAAGGAGGAGGTGTAAGTTAAGACAGACTACTCTTCTAAGGTGCACAGCTGTTCTCTCTTACATCTTGGAGTAAACATCTCTGAAAAAGGAAAACATAGCACCAATGATGACATTATAAGGATAAAGCTATCATTAGCTATTTGGATGATGTCTAAATAATCATTATTTTTTTAAAGAATAGAATCTGATTGATATAAGACTCTGAATCATTTCTCTCCAATGGAAATAACTATAGAACAGGGACAAGCATGCTACAGCTTATGGGCCAAATCTGAACAGCTACCTGATTTTTTGTTTTTGTTTTTCAATAGCCCACTAGTTAGGAATGGTTTTTACATTCTGAAATGGTCACATTTTAAATGGCAATGTAAGTACCCACATAATAATCACAATTTTTCCTCCTGGCCCACAAAGCCTAAAATATTTACTATCTGGCCCATTAAGAAAACGTCTGTAAACTTACATAGCAAATATTTTGTATCTGCACTCAAATGGAACCACCTGGATTCCCAATCAAGTACTACTTTTCGAACACTGCTTAACAAAGTTGCTTCTCCAATCTTGATATGCTGTTGGTGTATGTACTAAACCCCTGCAAGGCACCAGCAGAGAGCCTATGTAGAACCTCATGTCCAAGTGTATCAAAGAGAATTATATATACATCATGCATATTTCCAAGCAATGCTGAGAACAAGAAGAATATGGACCAGCAGCACTATTTCCCAAGGTGCAGAAGAGTTTTCATTTCCAACTTATTTTAATTGTTGGGATTTTATTCAGGTGGTGGAAGGAAAGGGGTACTATATTTGTTTTGCCTAAGTAAAATAAACTTACGCCTTGAGTGGCGAGCATTTCACAAATGCTGTTGTCACACTGCTCAGCTAAGATGGCTAATTTCTGGGTATGCTCCTCCTTAAGCCGTTTCAGAGCAGCTTTGCGCTCACTCTTTGGTGTAGTCTCCCGTAAGCGATTTCTTAAAGCTTTGTACTGTCTGGTTTGGATTTTGCAGGTGTCCTGGAACTGCTTTTTGATTTGGAGTTTTTTAGACTGTAAAGAAAAGAAACAGACATATAATTTTTAACATGTGGCATTTGGTATAGCATATGCTTACATGAAAAAGCTAGAATAGAAAAGAAGAGGAAACAAAAACTCAGATCATAAGGTTGCAGGTACCTCTACACTTGGGTCAAACCATTGGATTCCATGCAGTTTTATAACAAACTCTAAAACATAAGAATACCAAGAACTTCATTTATCATAGGACTTCAGGCAATACTTATTTTGTTTTTAATTTAGTGACCTGAGTAAATATTAAAATTACCTTTACTTACTGTGTATATTGATGGCAGAAAATTATATTTCTTTTCATGCACTTAGTAGATGTAAAATAATTTTACTGGCCAGGCAATATTTTATCAGATCTCTGAAGCAGAAAATAAGTATATTTACTGTGTTCCTTGTCTAAGACATTTTGCTCCAATTTCTTTTAATGACAATCGCAACTGTAAATATAGTCTGTTGATGGACCCCATAAAAGTAGGATACTAGTAACTGACTGCTTTGTTATTACAATTGTCTTTTCCTTAAGATACTGGACTAGGTAGAAACTATTTTCATAAGGGTTTACTCTTTAGCACCATGAGCAAAAACCTGAAAGTTAACTAATCTTTCAAAGGTCAAAGAAAAGTTATGAGGCAAGGGAAGGGATGGCAAAAGTTTTGAGATAAAATAATTTGAGTTCAGAAACAGAATAACTCTGGCTTTAAATCACAGGTTAATTATTCTATAAACTCAAGTTTTAACAAAACTTAGTAAGATGAGATATATTTTATAATGTATACCCATCAAGCCTACGAGTAACAACACTCATTTACTACACAAAGGCAGAACCTATAGTCAAAATTATTTCCCTCAATATATATACTGCCAGATATTGAATGGTTGAGTCAGTGTGCAAATGCATGTAAGACCAAACACTCTTGTCAAGGAACTAGTTCACACTCTTTGCTCCAATACTACAAAATCAAATATATATCCTTTTCTGCATTTTACACCAATTGAGGTACTAAGTCATAGTCATGTACCTTTATTCTGTGAAGGGTCAAGAAATGTCTAGCTAGAAAGACAAACTCTTGGTTTAGTTGGCTTAGCACTGCTCTTAAATACTGCCCTTGGTTAATAAAATTCCTCCAAGTTAGGAATGGAACAATGAAATTTAGAATTCTCTTCTGACTTTGTGTAACAGACTCCATTCTTTAAAAAACTTTTAAATATTCAAATATTTTGCCAAGAAAACTATAGTCACTCCATATCACTAGCTAATGACAAAAAGGAATGCCCTGAAAATTTTTTTCAACAAGATTAATACTTATACCAAGAATAAACTATATCCCTCAATGTTTCAATCAAGTGAAAGCAGGATAAACATGTTCCAGTTGTTTCTTAATCACATAATACTGAAAAAACATCGCCTGATGGCAGATGAAGAAATGGCAGATAGACAATAGGTGTTTACCCAAGTCATTCCACAGAAATGGTGCCCAATGTCTACAAATACTGTCAGCTTATCTAAGTGTGCACACTGAAGTCCTCCTATCCCCCTTAAAGTGTTGGAGAAAGCTGAAATAGTTGCCACTATTGAAGTTGAGCTATTACTTAGTGAATAAAAATTTACCTAAAAAAATTGCAACTGCTACTTACATAAATGAAATGACCTGGTGTTAAAATAGAGTCTGTTTTCTCCACAAAGGGACTAGGGTTACCAAAGGGAAGGGACTGGGTATCGTGGGTGGGGAGGGAGGGAGAAGGGGATTAAAGGGCACTATAATTAGCACTGACAATATAGGTGAGTAATGGGGGAAGGCAGTACAGCATGGAGAAGACAAGTAATGACTCTGTAGTGTCTTACTACACTGATGGACAGTGACTGCAATGGGGTGGGAGGGATTGATAGTATGAGTGAATGTTGAAACCACAATGTTGCTCATGTGAAGCCTTCATAAGATTGTTTATCAATGATACCTTAATTTTTTTAAAAATAGAGTCTGTTTTGTTCAAATTGTGCAAGTAGATAGATATATACAACTAAGAGGAACATGGTGATTTTCTTTCCCACTAAAGTAACAGAACAATTTCTTTTATGGAAAATCTTGAGCTTATGTATCACGAAAAGGAAGCTTTCTATCCAAGGTCTGACTATGATTGTGAAACATTATTTTTCCCCTTGATTTTTTAATAGTATCTGTGAGAATAAGACTAGTGTTGTACAAGCTTTCAAACTGAGAAGGCTGCAACAGCAGGGAAAAAAAAGGAAGGGTTAAACAGCAAACAACTGACCTATTCCAAGCCCCAGAGAAATGAAGTCATATCAGATTTATGGTCTGACCAAAGAAAACCAACAAGCTTTCAGTTTGGTTTACTTCTGGGTGCTGCTCACTTTAAAATTGTAATTAATTGTATAGACATGCTTTAAATATTTTTTGGTGGGAAACTCTACTGTGTAGCTACTACAAAGACTAAATAAATCTGGAAAATCATCAAGAATTCTGATTTTCATAAACATTAACTAATGATGGTTATGTGCTTAGTCAACATATGAGCCACTCTGTAAATGATGTTCATTAGCTGTTTTGAAGATACAGCAAAGTAACATTTTACTTGGATTCACAAGGAAAGGGTGAATCTTAGCTTTGCTTCTGTATTTTCTTCAGGACAACCTGTATGAATGGAGCTGAATAGGAATTAGAGATACCAATGATTTAGCTTCTGGTTTTGACACAGATTACTTCTGTGAGTGAAGTTCAGTTCACTTCAGGACAGTTATTCAGGTAAGTGTTGATAGTTCTATAGTTAAATTGTCAAAGAGTTTGAAAAAAGGGGGTAAAGAAGATACTGTGGGATCTGGGCCTTATTGGATGTAAATAAAAGTTTAAAATGTGCATACATGTACAGATTAATTGAGATACTAGTATGGATGACAACATATATAGTGGGTTGTTTCAGTTTTTTGTTTATTAGGATGCATGTGATTATACTTCACATATTTATTACAAGTTATAAAATTTGAAAATTCCTTGGAATTGTTAACTCTGGTTGATTTTGGTAGAGGGGGCTGGACCAGGTGTCTTAAAGGACAAGGAGAGGGAAACCTTTAACTTTATAATAAATGCACTTTGGCATCTTTTGAATTTTGTATCCTATGAATAAATTTGTCTATGCAAAGCAAATACAAAATTTAAAGTCCTTAGATATTATATATCACCAACACTTGTCTTTCCTTATTTGTCTACAAGAGGGCATATAATAATAACTTGCTTCACTCTGATGTGCTAATTAAAAAAATACACTCCAACTATACATGCCCTGATCTTACCTATGCTACCAAGCACAGAAAGAATGAGAGTAACAGTGTGATAATTCCACTATTCCTCTTAGGATGAGTATAGGCAATGAAGGGAGAGGGGGTAAAAAGGCATTTTTCATTCACTGGTTTCTGTACTAATCAAGAACGTACTGCCTCTTTTGGATACAAATCACATTCAGAGGAAATAAGATCCTGAAACTATAAAACTTGGAACAACAGAGAGAAGCCAACAGGTTAGTATGTTGATATATAGTTGTAGTATCAACACTGGACATTTGGGTACACTTAAAATAAGATTTTGAACCTCATTTATGGCACTTTCTGCAGTGAAAAAGTTCTGGCCATTTTTTGGTACTCTGCTGAGAAATACATAAGCAGAAGTCTGTAGCTACAGACCCTCTACATCAAAACTAACCAAACATGCTTAAAATGAAAAGAAAAAAAGCTTATTCAATTTCTTTATGGCAGACATCTGGCTTAGACTTTTAGTGTTTACATGATGCCTTTTATCTGTTCTTCTTTGTCAAGAAGCTCAGGCTAAAGTTACCTTCAGACTCCTCGACTGTTGTCGAACCTCCATCACATGCTTTCGCCTTAGTTCTTGTTCTCTCCGTTTATTATGCTCCAGCTGGTTAGTGAGCTCGTCTTGTTGCTGCAATCTGAGCAGCTCACAGCCCATCTTCTGCATTGTGCTGAGCTGGCGGAACTCCAGTTCTTGCATTGATTCATGATGTCGAAGTAGCATCGCATGCTCCAAGACCTTGTGAGTCTGCCTCTTATTTAATTCCTAATTCATAACAAAAGACAAAGGCATAATTTACTGATGTACAATGCCAAGAGAAAAAAATCCTAAGAAACAGAATAACCAGGGTATAGATGTAATCCTCTGATTTAATACTGGCTGCACAGTAAATATTAGAGTTTTATTACTGTAACTGTAGAAAATGGGCAATTGGTAGCATAATTTCCTTATCTGTTCATTAGCTATTAATACTATTTTTAGCAATAAGCTTAAGACATATCAAATCTGTCCCAAGAGACTTAATGTCCTTTCTACTCTCTTTCATTTATGTTTCCTAATTTTGTATTTGAAGAGGACTTCTAAGTCATCCTTTGAATTTCTTCAGTGTATACATTCAATTCTATTACATGCAGTATACCCAGTATAGTGTAGTGGTTAAGAACACAAGACTCTAATAACAATGAAGCAAAACTGAAGGAACAAAATGGCAGCAGACTCAGAGACTCCAAGAATGAACTGGTGGTTACCAAAGAGGAGGGGTGTGGGAGGGTGAGTGGGGAGGGAGGGAGAAGGGGACTGAGGGGTATTATGTTTAGTACACATGGTGTGGGGGATCACGGGGAGAACAGTGTATCACAAAGAAGGGACATAGTGATCTCTGGCAACTTGCTGCACTGATGGACAGTGACTGCATTGGGGATTGGGTGGGGACTTGATAATATGGGTAAATGTAGTAACCACATTGTCTTTTCATGTGAAACCTTCATAAGAGTGTATATCAATCATACCTTAATAAAACTTAAAAAACAAGCAAACAAACAAAAAATAACACAAGACTCTAGGGCCAGACTGCCTGCTTTCTAAATCCTGGCTCTGCTACCAACAAGCAGTGAGTCCTTGGGCTAATTACTTAAACTCTCTGTGCTTCAATTTTATCACTTCTCAAATGGAGACCATAACATAGCTGTTTCATAAAATTAACGTGAGGCTGAAATGAATTCATAAGTGGAAAGCTCTCAGAATACCTACCTCATGATCAATAAATGTTACAACAATTTTTTCAGTTTAAAAAGATCAAATATACAACACACACACATACACTCACACACGCTCTCTCTCTTTTTCTCTGTAGAAGGAAGTCAGACTTGGCCCTTTAGCCTCTGCTGCCCCTTCTCCAGGGGCCAACATTTGGTGCATATGTTTCCCAACCTTCCCCATGCTATCGTGACACAACTATTGCACAAAAACATGCAGTTTTAAAATAGAATAAAATATATATTATAGGCATATAATATGCTTTCTTTACCTAAAAATATAATGGACAAATATACAGATCAGATCAGGACATACAGATCGTTTTTTTAAAGTTTTATAGTAGCTTCTACTTTGTTATAACGTAGTTGTTCTATTTTTTTGCTTTATGACAAATTTTCAATAAACATCTACACATGATACACCATATAACTATGTTACTATTTCTTTAGGGTTGAATTCGAGAAGTGGATTTGATGGATAGAAGATACATGCAAATTAAATTGTAAAAGCTGCTGAATTATGCTCCAAAATGGCAGTAGCAATTTATATTCTTCCCAACATCGCCCACTTTTCCATGCCACTACTAGGACTTACCAATTCTTTAGACTGATCTTATCGAATTGATTCAATTCTTTTAATTTGAATTTCTTTAATTATTAGTGAATTTGAATAATTAACTTATATTTGAAGTTTATTTTAAGCCACTCTTGGAAATAAATTGATCTTTGCTCATAGGTATACCTGATAATGAGAACCGTTGTTTTCATTGGCATAAGTTTCTACATATGCCCAATGAAAAATTTCATGATAATAAAAATATGTTAAGTGGTAGTATATACCTTCATGGCACCCATTTTGGATGAAAAGGCATAAATTATCCAATTAATTTTCTCACATTTAAAAATTAATACTTCTTTCACTCATGGATTTAATATTTATTAAATATTTACTTAATATATATTTATTGAATACCTATTATGGGCCAGCCACTAGGTATAAGGCCTGGATATATCTATCCACTGGATATAAAAGCCCTGAACAGAACCTGGGACTTCATATAATTTCCATTCTACTTGGGGAGAGAGAGATCCCCATAAAAAGTGTGCACGTGTGTGTGTGTGTGTGTGTGTGTGTGTGAGAGAGAGAGAGAGAGAGAGAGAGGAGTGCAAGAATATTTAAAGAAGGGAGAAGGATTTGGTGATCAGAATTGAGGAGATATGAAGTGAGGGAGAAGGTGAACTGTGTGGGTTGAGTTTCCAGGGAAGAAGGAATTAGGCAAAGAGAAGCAGAAGCGCTCTAAGGCCTTAAGGGTGGGATGTGACTGACATATTTTCAGGAAGATTCTGATTTCATGCCATTTAAACATACCTCCATGACAAGGTCTTGCTCCAAGTTACAGTACCCAAGTATTATCTTTCTTTGGAAGAGACGGCATTGCAGCCCTAGGTACTGTCCCTGATGTTGAAGAAGATCAGTCTTTTCCTCTTCTTGGAAATGCTGGATGTTCTCTATCTGCTTTGAAAGCCATTCCTGTTTTTCTTTCCTTGGGGTGCTCTGGTTTTCATTCAGCGCCTGGCAAGATAAAAAACAACTAAGTTCAAAATACATAAAAATTAACTACATGAACATATTATTTGGTAGCTGGTAATCTTCAGTAAAAGTACCTAATTTGTGCCCACTCTCATGGGCAGGCAGGGCGATGACCTTAAGGAAGTAGGTAGTATTTTTACGTTTCTTGAGTTATCCATGAAGTAGGACAAGAAAAGAGAAAACATACACTAGAAAACATGCATACTTTTTAGCTTTGCACAGCTATATTTATGATGGCTCGTAGCTTTGAAAGCACATAATGATTGGTGAATGAAGTAAAACATCTTTCTTTAAATCCCTCCCAAAAAGGGGAAGAAGGCAGTGCTTTCACGTAAAAATCACACATGAATTAAGATCAAGGTTAAAATATAGTTAAGCATCACTTCTTGATTTTCAACAATAGAAATGCTAAGTTTTTGGCAAAGTTAAGGATGGGTTGAGTATAAAAGACTTTGGAAATTCAATGGAAAATCAAGAAAACTATAGGAAAATAGAGACCTTTTAGAATGGATTTAATATTCAGCACTATAACCACTGCACAAGGCAAGACCAATGTTTTTCTACAGCATTTTAAATATCATCTCACAAACTACCTAAAAAAAATTCATTTATACTGGACAAGATGAGAATATTGACAATACATTCAATGATACAAACCCAAGGATGCTAATTAATACTAGCATATTTCAACCTAAAATGCATCAGCCTTGTAGAGAATATAAATCAGCCATCTTTCCTAGGTCTAAGATGACTTTTCAGAGACTATTAACCCTATGGTTCTTTATCTGTTATTCAAGAAAGAAACCAATTATTCATTACTTTCATTAATAAGATATTCAAACACATAAAAATAAAAAGCACATAAGTTTGTAGTTCTCAACTTACAGATGTCAGTGATAAGACAGGGATAATACAGGCATATACACAAAGACTCACTTGGCTATGTTTTTCAAAATCTTTTGCCAAGGAAACTCCCCACCCACCAAGACGCTAGTATGTCCCTTCCTCTATACTGATAATAATCATTCTAAATGAACACACACACACACATACAAATACACAAAACTACCTTCTAAAAGAAAATGAGCTTGTTAGTTAGACTACGAATTATATGCTTGAAGGATTATCTAAACCAACACATTCATTTATAAAACTAAAACCTCATTTCACTAAGAAACAACTATAGAACTGCATTTTGTTGGGTATTTATTTACAGTTGGGAATCCTATTTACCATCTTTTCAAATTCCATGTTCTAGTATTGAGTTTAGCTTTTAGATTACAGTAATGGGAATACATAGCAGGTTATACTCTTTTGAGTCAGAAAAATCTTATCAATGAACCTCACTTGGCAGGGTATATGTAGCAAGGCTTTGTGCCACCAATATGTCCTTTATAAGACTTATATATCTAATTATAGGTCAAATTCCTACACACACAAAAGCACTGTACCAAAGATATTATGGTTATGTCATCAAGGTTAATTTATCTGTGTGCTAATAATTTATTACATGGGCTAGAAATTTCAGCCCATCAGTTTGTAAGAGGGAGTGTAACTGGAGAAGTCTTGGTGGGTGGGGAATCTCCTTGGCAAGAGATTTTGAAAAACATAGCCAAATGATTCTTTGTGTATACGCCTGTATTATCTCTGCCTTCTTATTGACATCTTTGAGTTGAGAACCACAAATTTATGTGATTTTTTATATTTATGTGTTTGAGTATCTTATCAACAAAACTAATAAAGAATTGGTTTCTTTCTTGAATAACAGGTGAAGAACCATAAGGTCAATATTCTCTGAAAAATCATCTTAGACCTAGGAAAGATGGCTGATTTATATTCTCTGCAATATAATAAATATGCAAAAGCTGACACATATCATTTTCATGTCCTGACCACTATCCTGAATAATAATCCCCTTTCAAAAGTTGCCTTGGAACAACCATGGCTTTCCTCAAAGTTAGAGTCCATCTGCAATAAAAAGAAGTTCAAGAAAGCAGCACATAAAGGGCAGACACACATGAAATCATGTAGCCATAAAGACATAATTAGCATGCTTTCCTATTAAAGAAAATGGGATGAGCAGAAATGCCTCTTATCCTTATTCTATGTTAAAATCAGAGTAAGAACAAATTATTATAATCTGAGCCCGAAGTAATCTGAGCCTTTTAAAGGAAGAAATGTATGGCTCTTTTTCACAGCTAAAGTATTTTTATTTCTAGTGACTCAGTTACTCAGTAAGTGCTTAGGAAAGCTATTATAAATAATAGCTTCATAAAATAATTTAAATGTTCAAGAGATCACTCTTTTTAGATCCCACTCAACTGAGGATATCAGCCATTGAAAATAGGTTATAATCAATGTCCTCACTTAAACTGATATATAGTTAGTGGCCACAAACAAAAGAAAAATTTATGCTAATGGTTCTATGAGTAGATCAATATTGAATATAATCAGTAAGCAGGTAAGTGGCTTGAAAAGTTTTATAAAGTAAATACCTTCTTGAGCTGTTTCTTTTGAAGTTTATATTCCCTCTTCTGGGACTTCAAAAAGCCATTCAGTTCTTTCTTCTGTTGGGCCTGAAGATGTTGCTTAAATTTTTTCTCTTCATTGGACATCACTTTAGCCTATAGGAAATTTTAAAAATGGATCAAATTAGCTAAACAGATAAGCTTCAAAGCAGCAGTTTAATACACATTAGCAAGGATACTTCCTCCCACCTAAGAATATAAAATCAGTATAATCATTACCAAAACAAGAATATCCAATAAGTTATTAAGTATTACTCAGCATCCTTATTATTTGAATTTCAGAGAACCAATAAAATGGAACTCATCTTTAAAATGCTGATCTTTTACAGGGTCAGTGTTTTCACCTTTTAGAACTATGTGATCTAGTTCATTGAAGAATGCTGTTGGCATTTTGATAGGGATTGCATTGAACTGGTAGATTGCTTCAGGCAGGATGGCCATTTTGACAGTATTAATTCTTCCTTTCCATGAGCAAGGGATGTTATTTCCATTTATTGGTATCTTCTTTCTCTCGACTGTCTTGTAGTTTTCAGGATATAGGTCTTTCACTTCCTTCATTTGTTTTATCCCTAGGTATTTTATTCTTATTGATGCAATTGTGAATGGAATTGTTTTCCTGATTTCTCTTTTGGTTAGTTAATCATTAGTGAATAGGAATGCAACAGATTTCTCTGTATTAGTTTTGTATCCTCCCACTTCGCTGAATTCAGTTATTAGTTCTAGTAGTGTAGGGGTGGATTCTTTAGGGTTTTTTATGTATAATATCATGTCATCTCAAACAGGGACAGTTTAACTTCTTTTCCAATCTGGATAACTTTTATTTCTTTGTTTTGTCTGATTGCCATGGCTAGGACCTCCAGTACTATGTTGAAGAAAAGTGGGAAGAGTGGGCGTCCTTGTCTTGTTTCTGATCTTAGAGGAAAAGCTTTCAGCTTCCCACTGTTAAGTATGATATTGGCTGTGGGTTTGTCATATATGGCCTTTATTATGTTGAGTTACTTGCCCTCTATACTCATTTTGTTCAGATTTTTTACCATGAATGGATGTTGAATGTTGTTAAATGCTTTTTCAGCTTCTATGGAGATGATCATGTGGTTTTTGTCTTTGTTTTTGTCAATGTGGTGGATGATGCTGATGGATGTTTGAATGTTGTACCATCCTTGCATCTGTGGAATAAATCATATTTGATCATGATAGACGATCTGTTTGATACATTTTTTAATTTGATTTTGTTGAGTATTTTTGCACCTAGGTTCACAGGGGTATTGGTCTCTAATTTTCTTTTTTTGCGGGGTATTTGCCTAGTTTTGGTATTAGAGTGATGCTGGCTTCATAGAATGAGGGTGAAAGTATTCCCTCCTCTTCTACTCTTTGGAAAACTTTAAGGAGGATGGGTATTATGTCTTCACTAAATGTTTGATAAAATTCAGCAGTGAAGCCATCTAGTGCACAAGTTTTATTCTTAGGTAGTTTTTTGATTACCAATTCAGTTTTGCTGCAGGTAATTGGTCTGTTCAGATTTTCTGTTCCTTTCTGGGTCACCCATGGAAGATTGTACTTTTCCTTAATGTTGCCCATTTCTTCTAGGTTATCCAGTTGGTTAGCATACAATTTTTCATAGTATTCTCTCCTAATTCTTTGTATTTTTGTGGTGTCCGTAGTGACTTTTCCTTTTCATTTCTGATTCTCTTTATGTTTACTCTCTATTTTTTCTTGATAAGTCTGGCTAGGGGTTTATCTATTTTGCTTATTTTCTCAAAAAACCAGCTCCTGCTTTCATTGATTCTATTGTTTTAATCTTCTCAATTTATTTAAGCATGCTCTAATCTTTATTATGTCCCTCCTTCTACTGACTTGTGCCTCATTTGTTCTTCTTTGTCTAGGTTTGTTAATTGTGAGTTTAAACTGTTCATATGGGATTTTTCTTCTTTCCTGAGGTAGGCCTGTGTTGCAATAAACTTCGCTCTTAGCATGGCCTGTGCTGTATCCCACAGATTTTGTGGTGTTGAATTAGTGTTGTCATTTGCCTCCATATATTGCTTGATCTGTTTTTATTTGGTCATTGGTCCATTGATTATTTAGGAGCATGTTGTTAAGCCTCCATGTGTTTGTGGGCTTTTTCACTTTCTTTGTGTAATTTATTTCTAGGTTAATACCTTTGTGGTCTGAGAAGCTGGTTGGTACAATTTCAATATTTTTGAATTTACTGAGGCTCTTTTTTGTGGCCTAGTATATGATCTATTCTGGAAAATGTTCCATGTGCACCTGAGAAGAATGTGTATCCTGCAGCTTTTTGGTGAAGCATTCTGTAGATATCTGTTAGGTCCATCTGTTCTAAAGCGTTGTTCAGTGCCTCTGTCATGTTACTTATTTTCTGTTTGTTTGATTTGTCCTTTGGAATGAGTGGTGTGTTGAAGTCTCCTAAAATGAATGCATTGAATTCTATTTCCCCTTTTACTTCTGTTAGTATTTGTTTCACACATGCAGGTATTCCTGTGTTGGGTGCATAGATATTTATAATGGTTATATATCCTCTTGTTGGACTGACCCCTTTATCATTATGTAAAGTCCTTCTTTGTCTCTTGTGACTTTCTGTGTTTTGAAGTCTATTTTGTCTGACACAAGTGCTGCAACTCCTGCTTTTTTTCTCCCTATTAGATGCATGAAATATCATTTCCCATCCCTTTACTTTCAGTCTGTGTATGTCTTTGGGTTTGAAGTGAGTCTCTTGTAGACAGCATATAGATGGTTCTTCTTCTGTTATCCATTCAGTGACTTTATGTCTTTTGATTGGTGCATTCAGACCATTTATATTTATAGTGATTATTGATAGTTACGTACTTATTGCCTTTGCAGGCTTTAGATTTGTGGTTACCAAAGGTTCAAGGGTAACTTCCTTACTATCTAAGAGTCTAACTAATCTCACTTACTATGCTATTACAAACACAATCTAAAGGTTTTTTTTCACTTCTTTTTTCTTCGTCCTCCATTCTTTATATATTAGGTATCATATTCTGTACTCTTTGTCTACCCTTAACCTACTTTGGGGTAGTTGATTTAATTCTGTATTTGCTTAGTAATTAATTGTTCTGCTTTCTTTACTGTGCTTTTATGGCCTCTGGTGACAGCTATTTAGCCTTAGGAACACTTCCATCTATAGCAGTCCCTCCAAAATATACTGTAGAGACAGTTTGTGGGAGGTAAATTCTCTCAGCTTTTGCTTTTCTGGAAATTGTTTAATCCCTCCTTCAACTTTAAATGATAATCTTTCCAGGTAAAGTATTCTTGCTTCTGCTTCACTGCATTAAATATATCATGCCACTCCCTTCTGGTCTGTAAGGTTTCAGCTGAGAAGTCTGATGATAGCCTGATTCATTTTCCTTTGTATATGATCTTTTTACTCTCTGTGCCTTCTTTTAATACTCTGTCCTTATCCTTGATCTTTGCCATTTTAATTATTATATGTTTTGGTGTTGTCTTCCTTCGGTCCCCTGTGTTGGGAGATCTGTGCACCTCCATGGCCTGAGAGACTATCTCCTTCCCCAGACTGGGGAAGTTTTCAGCAATTACCTCCTCAAAGACACTTTCCCTTTTTCTCTCTCTTCTTCTTCTGGTACCCCTATAATACAAATATTGTTCCGTTTGAATTGGTCACACAGTTCTCTCAATAGTCTTTTATTCCTAAAGATCCTTTTTTCGATGCCTCAGCTTCTTTGTATTCCTCTTCTCTACTTTTTTTTCATTTATTCTCTCCTCCATTGTATCTAATCTGCTTTTAAATCCCCCATTGTATTCCATAATGAATGGATCTCTGTCTTGAATTTGTTCCTGAGTTCTTGAATACTTTTCTGTACCTCTATGAGCATGTTTATGACTTCTTTTTAAAATGTCTTTCAGGAAAGTTGATGAGTTCATTTTCACTAGATTCTTTTTCTGGTGTTTTTGGTATCTGGGGTTGAACCAGGTCCCTTTAATGTTTCATATTTGTATGTGGAACCCTCTAGTACCCAGAAGGTCTACTCTCTGGAGCTGCTTAGCCCATGGAGGGAAGTCGGGGGTCACAGGGGAGTGGTGCTGGTCACTGGGGTGTTGGGAAGAGCTGTTTCCTGCTTCCCGGCTGCTGTGCTTCTCTCCACAGCCAAACCAGTGGGCCAAACACACAGGTGTAACCCTGTATGTTTTGCATTTGTAGCTGCTGTAGGCAGGGCTTCCCTCTGACTGGACTGACACCAGGGCAGGGGCATCAGCTGGTTTGCAAGCCAGTGCCAGCTTTCCAGAAGGTGCTGCAGGCTGCATATCATGGTGGAAGGCCTCAGAGCTGTGTAGCCAGCCTGGGGGATGTAGCGCCTGAAGTTTCTGAAAAGTTCCCAACCTGCTGGGCAGAGTGTACCTGGACAATTTTGTCTACCTGTCCTTTTTCCTGAGCAGCTAGCCCTGTGCAATCCTTGCCCCTTTAGTAGTCCTCTCACTGTTAGGAAGTCTCTCATACTGCCTGCCTTTCTTTTGTCCCAGAGCAGCCAGATGTGGATCCCCATTTTCCACAAGTGGCTGGAATCTCAGTCTCTCCAAGTGTTCCTCCTGTCTTAGCTTTCCAACCCCACTAATCACCAGAGCACCATGCAATGTGGGTTTTTGCTCCCACAGCACAGCAGATCTCCAGGGCTGGGCATTCAGCAGTCCTAGGCCTCCACCCATCCCACTCCATTTCTCTTCCTTCTGCCAGTGAGCTGGGGTGGGAGAAGAGCATGGGTCACTGTGGATCATGGCTTTCATATGTTACCCTTTAAGAGGTTTGTTTTTTCTCCAGGTGTAAGCAGTCTGGGGCAGCCTTCTTTCCTGTTGATCTTTTAGGGTTAGTTGTATTAACTATATTTTTGTATTATATGTGGTTTTGGGAGGAGGCCTCTTCTCACCTGTCACGTCGTCATCTTTAATCTGATCTACCTGACTTAACCACTGTTAAACAATAAAACTATCAAGTTATCAATCCCATATCTACTGGTTCCCAGACTCAGCACTGAAAATTTTACCTATTATATAAATATTTCTCCCTTTCCCCAACTGATTTGCTTGGTTCTGGGGAACAGATACCCTAATAGCAAAATGCCATCTTGGTTAATTTTGAAATAGTCACAAGTTAGAATAAATACATTAGTAATACTGATCAGCTACCTCTTTTCCCATAGCAATCTGATGTTTCTTGTTAAGTTTATCCATTTCTGCGGCAAATTTCATACACTGAGTTTCAAAATCTTTTTCTAATCTGAGACAATGCTCATCCATCTCAGCCTTTAGCTTGTTTTTCAGAGTCATCAGCTTTTTTCGATGTTGCCAGCTCATTTCGATGTAACAAGACATTTGTTCTCTAGGCTCGTGTTCTTGCATTTGCCTTGTAACCTACAGCAATGGAGAGGAAAGAGTGAAGTAAAGCAAAACATTTTCCTTTCAAAACCATCTTAGACCAGTCCTCTATCAACTAAGCAGGTAATTCATGTAGGAGAATCCAGTCAACAGCTTCTAATAAAATTTCATCTGAAGAAGCAGACAAACTAGATGGTTCTAAAATTTAAATGGGAATGTAAAGGACCTAGAATAGCCAAAATTTTGAGGGGGAATAAGAAGTTGGAAGATGTAAACTACAGTAATCAAAACACTGTGGTATTGGTATAAGGACAGACTGAATAGAGGAAAGGTACACAGGAAAACCTGGAAACTGACCCACATATATTCAGTCAATTGATTTGCTACGATAAAGTCAAGTTAATTCAAAGAGGAAAGGAAAGTGTTTTTAACAAACCCTGCTGTAACAACTGGTTCTCTGTATTCAAAGTAAATAAATGCTTAATCATTCTACATACAGAAATTGATTTAGAAAGAATCACATGACCTAAACCTAAAATCCAGAATCACACAGCAGAAGAAAACACAGAATATTGTCATATCTTTGGGGTCAGCAAATATTTCTTGGAAAGGACACAAAAAACACTAATTATAATGAAAAAAAATGTACAAACTGCATTCTCAAACAGAGACAAAATTCATAATGTAAGATTAATCATGTAAAGTGAACAACTGAGTAGCATTTTGTATATTCATGATGTTCTGCAACCACTGCCCCTACTATAAAGAAAAAAATATACAAACTGGATTCTTAAATAGAGGCAAAATTCACACAATGTATGATTAATCATTTAATGTGAGGAATTCAGTAGCATTTAGTATATTCATGATGTTCTGCAATGACTGCCCGTATCTAGTTACAAAGCATATTTAACACCTCAGAAGAAAACAGAAAACCCTGTATGTTTTAAGCACTTGCTCCCCATTCTCCCCTTCTTATCACCACCAATCTATTTTCTGTCTATGGATTTATCTATTTTAGATGTTTCATATACTATGTGACCTGTTGTATCTGGCTTCTTTCACCTAGCATGTTTCTAAGGTTCATCCATATTGTATAGCATGTATCAGTACTACATTCCTTTTTATAGCTGATTAATATTCCACAGTATGCACATACCCTAATTTGTTTATCCATTTATTTGTTGCTGGACCTCTGGGTTATTTCCACCTTTTGGCTATTGTGAATACTGCTGTTATGAACATTTGTGTATATGCATTTGCTTAAGTACCTGCTTTCAATTGTTTGGGGTATATATCTAGGAGTAGAATTTCTGGGACATGGGGAAATGCTATATTTAACTTTTTGAGAAGTCATCAAGTGTTTTCCATAGCAGCTCACATTTTACATTCGTACCAGCAATACAGAGCAGGAGTTCCAATTTCTCCATGTGCTCCCTAATTGTTATTTTCCATCTTTGTTTTTGTTTTTCTCTTTTAATAGCTAGCCATCTAACAAAACAGCAGCAGACTCACAGAGTCCAAGAAGGGACTAGCAGTCACCAAAGGAAGGGGGTGGGAAGGGTGGGTGGGGAGGGAAGGAGAAGAGGATTAAGGGGCATTATGATTAACACACATAGTGTAGAAGGGGGAGACGGGAAGGCAGTAATAGCACAGAGAAGACAAGCAGTGACTCTATAGCATCTTACTACACTGATGGACAGTGACTTCAATGAGGTGTTAGCGGGGGACTCGATAATATGGATGAATGTAGTAACCATTGTTGCTCATGTGAAACCTTCATAAGATTGTGTATCAATGATACCTTAACAAAAAAACAAAATAGTTAGCCATCCTAGTGGCTGTAAGATGGTACCTCATTGTGGTTTTGATTTGTGTTTCCCTAATGATTAATTATATTGAGCATCTTTTCATGTGCTTGTTGGCCATTTGTATATATTCTTTGGATAAATGTCTATGCAGGTCTTTAACACATTTTTAAAAATTGAGGTATAGTTGATATATTAATTCTAATAGTCTTTTGGTAGAGTCTTTAGGGCTTTCTGTATGTAGTATCAGGTCATCTCCAAACAGTGACAGTTTTGTTTCACTTCTTCCTTACCAGTGTGGATGCCTTTTATTTCTTTTTCTTGCCTGATTAATGTAGCTAGGACTGCCAACACTCTGTTGAACAGAAGTGTTGTGAGTAGGCATCCTTGCCTTATTCCTGATTTTAGAGGAAGATTTTTTTACGGCCTTTACTCATTTTTAATGGGTTGTTTAAATTGGATTTTAAAACTAAAAAGTTTTAATTTATTATAGATGAAGAAAAAATATTTGCAAGACATATCTGAGATATAATACTTGTACCCAGAGTATATAAAAAAAACTCCTACTAATCAGTATTAAAAGGTGAACACCTGAATAAGAAAACAGACAAAAGACTTAAAAAAACACTTCACTAAAAAGATACACGAATGGACAATAAACACATGAATAGGTGATTCTGGTGCCATCTGCAGTCATAGGGAATTGCAAAAACAACTATCATGAGAATCCATTTCATTCCCACCAGAATGGCTAAAATAAAAAAGACTGACAAACCAAATGCTGGAGAATATGTGAACCAACTGCAAGTCTTATACATTGTTAATGGGGATGTGAAACATACAACCATTTTGGAAAGCTGTTTGACAGTTTCTTATGAAGTCCAACATACATATGCCCTATGACTCAGCAATTTTACCCTATGTATTTGTCATAGAAATTAATACATCATGTTCACATAAAGACATGTACAATGTTTATAGTATCTTAGTATGCTGATGGACAGTGACTGTAATGGGGTATGTGGTGGGGATTTGATAATAGGGGGAGTATAGTAACCATAATGATGCCCATGTAATTGTACATTAATGATACCAAAATAAAAAAATAAAGTATTTATTTCATTTTCCACTTGCCTCTTAGCAACCTCTAATCTACTTTCTATGAATTTGACTATTTTAGATATTTCACATAAGTGGAATTCTAATAATATTTGCTCTTTTTTGTCTGGCTTTTATTATTTGGCATGTTTTCAAGGTTCATTCACATTGTAGCATACATTAGAATGCTGTTTCTTTTCACAGCTGAATAATATTCCATTATATGTATATATTATGGTTTGTTTATCCATTCATGTGTTGATGAACACTTGGATTGGTTCCATCTTTTAGCTATTGTGCCCAGTAACTTTGAAAGCAGTGAAGTTAAAAAGGAAGCATTTCCATCAATTGTGAAAAGGAGTTATCTGACCTTCAAATGTTTTCAAGACAAATGTAACCAGACTAAGAAAATTAGTTACCAAATTTGAAATTTTTTTCACTGAAATCCAAATACTCACGGGTTTTAAATGGGTGACAGAACTACTAGGCATGACTGTGTGGACTCCCTCCATCATGTCTAGCTCTCTCTTGTCATCTGAGGCATCTGGAAAGCTGTTAACACTACTGCTTTGACTATTGGCCCCTCTGGACCTACTGGGAACAGACTGATGACGTTTAACACTATGCACTGTCCCTTTCAATCCAGAACAGTGATCTTGTTCCTGAGGGAAAAGAGCATTAGATTCAAATATCTTTATCTCCTGAATTCTTGATTATTGGTACCGAGCACACTGCTTGGCACACCGTCTTTAGAAAGTTAGAGGTCTATTTTGAGAAATTCCCTGTATTTGCCAAGACTAGGAAGTTTATCAATTGTTAGTTGACAGATTTAAAAAAGTGACCAAAAAGCCCAACCATGTGAAAAAGTTAATCAATTTTGAGTTATTTCCAAAGTGTAGTCTTTTCTCTAAAATTTTTGACATTAGTTTGAAATCCATTTCTATTACACATCTCATGGGGTATACACAGAGATGCTGCTCATTTCTCAATGATTCCAATGGTGAAAACAAATCCCAACCTTTATTTTTACTCCTATAAACATCACTTTTACTTATTCTTTATTGAAGCCTTTTATATTTCTTTTCTTCTCAGAATATAGTCTTTAGCCTAAACTTTTCCACTAAGTAATTTAATATTAATTCCTATCTATTTCTGTGTAAAATTAAAAATTGTATATTTAATCATAATTAGAAGACTATTCCGAACAAATCCGGAAAGCTTTGGTATCTGGGCCCCAATATTATAGTCTTATTAAGACTATAATATTCTTTAAGACTAAAATTCTTTAAGATATGCAGAATAATAAATACAGACCCAAGGTATATAGAGGGTCTTTTCTTATATCCACAGCCTAAAAACATTGCTGTTATTCTAATGTTTAATGACATTATAATTTTATTAATTTCACCTTACTGAAATATTTCATATACCTAAAAGAGCCCCAATTTTCTAGTGACTACTGTTAGAACTAAAAGGCAATATCAAAAATAACAAAACTGTATGTAAGAAACTCTTTTATTTTATAGTTCATTAATCATGTAGTGCTTTTAAAAAGAAAAGTAACTACTACTCCTGGTTTCAGAATGCAGGGATCTTTCTCAGTAGAAAGCAATAAAAAAGAATCAAAGCTTTGGCATTGTGACATGAGCAAAGAAGAAAACAGAAAATACGTAGACTAAAAAAGATAGCTCCACAATAATAAGCTTTATATTTTCCTTGTGAGGAAGTTCTGTAACATTTCTCCAGCAAATTTGGAAACATGGCAAAATGGAAAGAACTTGGTCTCAAGAGTCATATATGAATCTGAACACGTGCTTCTACAGTAATAATTTAGTTAACCACTCTAAGCCTTACTTTACTCACCTATAAAATAAGTATTTTAGAACCATGTAGAGGAATGAATCCTTGTACACAACTGAAAAGAATCAAGTGTTCTTAGTAACAGAATAAGAATGCTTGGTAATTTTTTTCCCTCAGGATAAATTTAGTTAAGTCACATGTTTATTTTATTTACTTATTTATTTTTAAAGAAGCAAGAAATTTCCAATTTAATAAACACTTATCAAACATTATATAAAGGGCACTGGGGGAAAGGTTTATACAATAACCAAGATAAGGAGAATGGTTGGTAGTTCTAATGACTTCTGTGTGAGCACCGTCAACTTCCAAAGCCTGTAATTTCAAATACTTCCAAAAGCATGTCCCATATCATCAGACAATCAGCAAAAAAGTGCCCCGTAGCACAGAATTTTGAGAGGGAATACATTAAATAAAAGTTGAACAGGTTTCTTTAATAGACTTCACAGAGCTTTACTATGCTAATGTGCACTACCAAGAGGATGGTTTAAAGAATGCAAAACCTTTTCCCCCATCTGGGTGGAACCTTAGAGAATCACTGTTAAGGCACAATCTGGAAACCACTGATATAAACATTCTTGGCAAGAAAAGTTGCATAAGGAAAGAAGTCAATAAAGAGACCCCAATACTTGAGCCATTTCTAAGTTATTACCTCGTCTTTCTGTGATTCTACTGCTGGTTCATTAGGTGCCTCCTGGGAAAGGACAGTTGCCCTCTGAATGAGATCTTTTAACACTGTTCTAGGGCGCTCCCGATGAACAAACATGTGCTGGTTAAGAGTAGAAGGCAAAAGTCAGGTTGAGACCTACATATTTTTTCATTCAGAACAAATGAATCCCTCCTTAGACCCTAGAGTTACTATCCTAAATAATGATAGATAATGCATGTAATCTATAGTTACCTAGTTCTGCTATGCTTTTTACTTCTTATATTTATAAAATTTAATTTACATGTATACACTCTGTGCCTACATAACATCCCCCATACTTTTTATGAAAACTTTGAACATGACACCTTTGTTGGCCAACTGAAAATGCAGAGTTGAAATAATCAGAGTCTAAGTAAACATTAAGAATTAAGTCCAATTACAGCCCTAAGTAAACGCTCACAAATTCTTAGAACTGATTTCATAGAGGAGACCTGTTCAGTTCTGAATTACATTAGATTTCAACAGGAATGTATTTAGTGATGGTGAATTACGTAACATACCACTTGGGTATTATGGGTTCCTTTATGTTGCTTAAATGACACTTCATAAAACACTAGCAGTTGATTAAAAGACATTATGTATTAGTGATTTTTACCATTAATACTTAATAAAGCTTAACATTATCAAATACAGAAAAGTAGAAAGAACAATTCTACCATTAGATTATCATTGTTACTTTTGGTATTTTTTGGATATTTATTTCTTCTCAGAAATTTTCTGTGTATAGATTTTGTTTTGTAGTTAGCACGGATTGCAGAAAGCTGCCTTGTGCACTGGAGTTCATGAGATGATCTTGAATTCTTTTAAGACTTTTACTTCCTTTACTAGCTCAAATTTATTTCTTCTCTGAAGAGTTGTAACTATATATTATTTTCTTTTCATTGCTGTAAGTATTATGCTATTTCAACTCATAAACATAATGCCTACAGACTACTTCATCAAATGTTCATGCCAAAATTATGTAACCATTATTCTAATTCTGGATAATTATTTTCAATTTTGCATTCTGAGATAAATAGCTTCATACAGTAAGTCACTTTTTTCCATTTTAGTTTTTTTCCTTATGACAGACTGCAACAGAAATGTGATCAGGCCAAAGGGAAGGATGCACTTGATAGATACTTCTTATCACTTCCAATAAGGTCAATATACAAAATGGACCAGGTAACTGAATATATATACAGGTTTGGGACCTGATCACCCAAGGCCAAGTATCCGTTCCTGGAGGGTTGGGTTATTACCAAAAGGGCTTCTTTTGCCTTCATTAGGCAGATGTAAGAAGCCAGTCACATTCTTCCTTTTCCTGAGCTTTAGCTTGGTATGTACCACTATTTATGCTATTCGGTCTTTTTTTATCTGAGAATAATATATCTTATAATTCTAAGTTATTTAACAGTTTTCTACAAATGGATTCTGCTTATTTTTCACTAACATAATTCACAGCTCTACTAAACCTTTTGTTGCTACTGTGAATACCTATTTTTTGGGCTTTCGTTTGAAACTGTAAGTGTGCTTATGGCCTAGAATTCCCAAAGTGTTACTGAAACTTTATACTGCTCTTCTACATACTGTAGTTGCAAATAACCCTACTGAATATGTACTTGATCCTTTCAATATTCTTGCATCTTGAACTGTGTGTTGGTGAAAGTAAACTGAACTTCTTTAAAATTCTAAAACATTCATGCAGAAATTATTTTCTAGTGCAAAAGCCACAAAATTCCTTAGGGTCACAAAGAGATAGAGTCAACTGCTACTCACTAATGCCTTATCTAGATGTTTTAAAAACTATATTAAATTGAATAATACTATTATTGCTATTAATAAGACATCAACCTCAAAATGAAATAAATATATCTTGTAATTCTAAGTTATTCAACAGTTTTCTACAAATGCATCCTGCTTATTTTTCACTAACATAACTCATAGCTATACTAAACCTTTTGTTGCTATTGTGAATACCTATTTTTGAGAACAGAAAGCATATACTAATAATTTATTTAAATTAGGTAACCAAACCTACTGAAAAATGAATAGAATTCACATCGCTTTTAAAATATTTTCATTGCTAAGTTAGAAAAACATATTTCTCAAAAGGAAACAAAAATGTGATATCCATTTTTAGCAGTTCTTTTGAAATCTCTTTTCTCCCACAGTATTTACATAAATGTATTACACATCATTTCTCTTACTTTCATATTATTTTATATATGACAGATGGATATATCAAGTGTGGTACATACAAAAATTAAATCCAAAGTTAAAGTATGTTTTGCCAATTCTGAAATGCCATGGTTCCACATGAATTAAAATTTATAGTTGTAACTCATGAATATATGCTTGTACATATAAAAATTAAGCCATTTAATACTACTAAATTGAATATTTAATTATATATTCTTTTCAGACATGGTAAAAGCAGTTAATTTTGAAAAACAAATGAAAAAGCAACTACCAAAGTTTCCAAGAAAGAACAGTATTATGAAATTAGTATTTTAGCAAAAACTGGTACCGTACTTAATACTGATTCGGAATCAAAGAAGAATAAAACACATTCTTTAAAACAATTTCTTGGGTGTACAAAACAGAGTATAACTGACCTTTGAAAGTTTCCGTGATGTAGGGCGATCTTCAGGGATTTTCTGGAGGCAAGAATCTACAAAGTGTCGAAAATAATGAGACCTATTGTAAAGGAAAGTATCAAGTGAATATATTGCTATTTCCTTTAAAAACATATCCACAAAACAAAGCATGTGCCTATGGGTGGGAGGGAGAATAAAAATGATAAAAGAAAAAAGCAGACAAAATACACTATATATTTCATCATGTAAGTCTATAAAAAGTTATGCAAAGTAACTAATGAATCTTTACCATTTCCCAAAGATAAATTTGCACACATTATTTTAAAATCCTGCTCTCACATACATAAGTATCACAACTCATTCTACGTTGAGTTGAATTAGGGAAGTCAATCATTTTCCTTTTCACATTCAAATCTAAGATAATATTCTTGTTAGTATTTTTTTTTTCTTTTCTCTAGCCACGTCTCTTTTTTGCTTGACTCTTGGATCATCTTCCATATAGCATGTTTCAGAACATCACGCTATTTGTTTTGGAAGGAACATTTTTTATACCTAAGTATTTAGCATCCTTGAGCAAATGGATAAAAGTTCCAGAAAACAGTAAGATTTTTTTAATTAGAATTCTGTAACATACTATTATATAGTGTTAATGATGAGAATCCAGTAAGGCAGTAGGTAAAAAATATTCCGTCAATATTTGTCATCAATAGTCAAATAAGATTTTTAATTCTTTTATACAAGAATGTTTGTCATCAATATTGAAATAAGATTTAATTCTTTTATACAAGAATTCTTTTTTGAATCCCCAAAGTATCAACCAGTGTAAAGACAGCCTGTGTTTACTGTAGCTATTATTTAGAAGTACCATAATAAACTCTTTGTGAAGATTTCTTCAAAACATCTCTATAGAAGGAGCAAAGACCTGTGAACTTGCCTTAATTCCGTAATGCTAAAAAATAAATTTTTGCTAATTTATGCATCTTACTTGTGAATTTTAAAGTATTTGTTAAGTATGGTAGGTAGTCCCCTAGAACTTTTCAAATGCTAGATACACCTGAAGAATTTCCCATTAAAATTTTCTATCACTGATAAAAATCCTTGTTTCCTAAAATCATCCATCTGTTTTCAATAAACTTCTTTACATGAATAACAGTATTATCAAAGAAGCACTAGGAGATGCAACATCAAAGCACATTCTGAATAATAAATAATAACAATTAGAATGATCCAAAAATTATGAATTATCTGGTAACTCTGATAAATTATCTAATCATTTTTACCTATGTTTTATACCATATCAATTATAAACCATTCCCCAATTAAATATCTCTACAGGTTGTGGCAATCTATATATTGCAGCTATAAAATATGAATGTTTAAATCATGCTATTATTATATAATTAGGGTTGTATGTGTTGCTAAGGTACAAAAAATATAGTAATTTTTATACAAAAGCCATACTTTTTGCTCCCATGTAGCATCATGTATCTTTTATTTCTAAACTGAGTTACTTGTATGCTATGAAAAATAGAGATAATAAAGGATAAACATGATGTATGGATAAAATTAAGCTATTTTAATATTTCTTCAGGTTATATACACTTCACCTCATTGAAATGAAATCATTTTGATAACATTATGAAAAAATATTTAAATTTTTCCATGTTGAACAATACATCTCTCAGCCATACTCACCATTCAGTAGACTGTAGTGTAGGGGATTCACTTCTGATTATGTGACTGAAGACACTTACTGAACTATTATTCCAAAAAGGAGGCTTCATTTCCGCTATAAAAGAAAGAAAACTTCCTGTTAAAATATGTGCCTGTTATACAGGAGAATGGAAGTAATTAGTTTTTTTTTAAAAATAAACCCAAACTTAGCAAAAAAGTTGAAAGTAGAGTTCAGAGAACTTATTCAAGGGAGTCCAATAGAGAGGAAATTGCAGTGCTGATGCACATCATCTCTAAATAGTGTATTTTTCCAATAAGCAAGAACATTCTAAGAGAACCTAGTACATTCATTAAATCAGACCATTGATATGAATACATGACTATTATCTAATCCCCAAACTCCATTGTAGTTTCAATCAAATGTCCCAATAATGTCCTTTGTAGCAAAAATAAGCTTCCACCATATGCATCCTTCAAAGAAATTGTCCATTTTTTGTATGTTTTAAACTTACATAAAATTGTTCATAAAATTTCCCTATAATCCTTTCAATATGTGTAAAATCTGGAGTCATGTCCCCTGTCATTCCTGATATTGGTCGTTTGTGTCTTCTTTCTGCTCAATCTAGCTAGAGGTTTATTAATTTCATTACTTTTCCCAAAGAACTAATTTGTGATCTCATTGATGTTCCCTATTGCTTTCATTTTCTCCGCTTTGATCTTTTGTGGGTCTCTTTATTTCTAATTACTGTGGATTGAATTTGCCCTTTTTTTTTCTAGTCTTAAGGTGACAGTTGGACCTTGACAATTCACAAGTATAATTTTGACTCTCAAATGTCCCTCAGTTTGGCTTTGTGCTGTTACTAAATTTGGTTTACACATCTCTGGCAGGAATATCACAGAAGCAAATATCATGCTTTTCTCAGTGATTCTATGATGTAGTCCATGGTTTCAGATCGTCTTGTTATTGATGGTATTCACTTTGATCACTTTAGGCCATTCCACAAGTTTTCATGGTAAAGTTTCACTTTTTTCCTTTGTAATTAAGTATTTGTGAAAAGGTACTTGAGTCTATATAAATATTTTTTTGCATAAAGATTTCATTTTATTCTCTTATTGTATGGATTTAGATTCTTCATTTAATGATTTATAATCTGCTACTATCATTTATTTTGATGTTGAAATCGCTTCATTTTTGAGCGGTTAAGAACCTTTTTAGGCTGACTTCTGTCTTTCTGGCATGGCTCCATCATTCCCTGCTCAGTTCCTTGCTCTCTGGCACACTAAGATGTTCCAGGATCATCTTATGCTTTCCCTACTGTAGACCCAGCTTAACCATTTCTCCAAGGAGAAAACAACTGAGTTCACTATAATATCTCAAATCCAATACTATAGTACTATTTATTCTAGCCTTCTCTTTCCATTATTTGTAACATCCTTCTCTGACAATAAGAAACCTCACTCTGATTATCCTTAATATGCTTGATGAATCCCCCCTGTACATAGCCAGTCTCCCATCTTGGCCACCACCCTTTCCGCTTTTCCCCATCAAGTTTTCAAACCCCATTCCAAGTCTGTCTACTTCATCCACTCAGTTTCTGACACCCCATCCAAACTGGATCACTTTCTGCAGTGAGGCCCTCTTCATCAGTCCTCAGGAGGGAAGCCCCTTCCTTTCAATCAGGCACTGCCATGTGTCAGGTTTACCCACCCCAAAATATGGACCTGCTCCTTGGCCTCTGACATTCCATGCTGGGCTACTTCCAGGTATGAATGCTTTGGTTACCCCACCAGGACTCTGAATCTCCAAACTTGACTGCCGCCCTTCCTGCATAGGTTCTGCTTCCACTTACAAGGCATTCTGTCTGTGGGAACTCCCTCCTCTCCTCACAGCACTCTGACACGCCACTCCGGGCTACCATGACTCAGAAGGTGACATGGACACCTGCTTTATACTGTCCTCCCAACAGCTTTAAGAATGACTAGTTTCATCCAGGAAGGGGAAGGGATTACTGAAGAAATTCTTAATGAATAAAATAACTTGTGTTTCTACTGTGATTTATTAAAGTATTCAAACATTCTAAATGGTGTATGATCAATATATCAGACCAGAGGATGATTTTTGATTCTGTCATTTACCATAAACCTGACCATCTCAATTTAGTCAAAGAACACTGAACTTAGGTAAAAACCATCCAGATTTACTAAATCTAAACTGTGGGAGCCTTCAGTGGATTCAAAGGATATTTTCCATTTCAATTATTTTTTTAATTAAAGTATCCTTGAGATTCAATCGTATATTGGTTTCAAGTATACAACACAGTGGTTCTACAGTCACCCATATTAAATCCTCACTCCCCCTCCCCACTGAAGTTACTGTCAACATATGAAAATGTTACAGAAGCAGTGCTTTTATTTTCCACGCTATACTACTATCCCTGTGACCAACTTATGACTGAAAATTTTTGTGCCCTTTTATTCCCCTCACCCTTAACTACTCACCCCAACCCCTCCCCCATAGTAGCTTTCTTCTTTCTCAGAATTGCTTTGTTCTTTTTCAGAATTGCTTTGGTTATATGGGGTCTTTTGTGGTTCCACATGAATTTTAGAACTATCTGTTCTAGCTCATTGAAAAATACTATTGGTATTTTGATAGGAATTGCACTGACTCTGTAAATTGCTTTGGGCAGGATGGCCATTTTGACGATATTAATTCTTCCTATCCATGAACATGGGATTATTTCCATTTATTGGTTAGTTTCTCTCATGAAGAAAGTATAGGTCTTTCACCTCCTTGGTTAGGTTTATTCCTAGCTATTTTATTCTTTTTGATGCAGTTTTAAATAGAATTGTTTTCCTGTTTTCTGTTTCTGCTAGTTTTTTGTTAATATATAGGAATGCAACAGATTTCTGTGTATTAATTTTGTTATTAATTTGGTTATTTTGCTGAATTTGGTTATTAGTTCTAACCATTTTCTGGTGGAGTCTTTAGGGTTTTCTATATGTAATAATATCATGTCATCTGTAGACAGTGATAGTTTTGCTTCTTCCTTCCTGATCTGGATACCTTTTGTTTCTTTTTCTTATCTAATTGCTTTGGATGTTATTTCCAATACTCTGTTGAATAAAAGTGGTGAGGGGATATACTTGTCTTGTTTCCAATCTTAGAGGAAAAATTTTTACCTTTTGGCTATTAGGTAGGATATTAGCAGTGGGATTGCCATTTATGGACTTTGTTATGTTGAGCTATCTTCCCTTTATACTTATGCTAAGAGCTGAATTTAGTCAAATGCTTTTCTGTGACTAATGAGATAATTGTGATTTTCAACCTTCATTTTGTTAATGTGGTGGATCACACTGATCTGCAGATATTGATCCATATTTGCATCCCTGGGATATGTCACAGTTAATCATGGTGTATTATCTTTCTAGTGTATTGTTCAATTATGTTTGCCAGTGCTGCACTGAAAATTTTTTCATCTATGTTCCTCAGGGAAATTGGCCTGTAACTTTCTTGTAGTGTCCCTGTCTGGTTCTGGTTATCAAGGTAATGCTGGCTTCATAAAACGAGTTTGAAAGTACTCCCTCCACTTCAGTTTTTCGGAAGAGTTTGAGAAGGACTGGCATTACTTCTTTATATGTGTGTTAGACTGCAATAGTGAAGCCATCCGGTCCTGGATTTTGTTTTCTGGGAGGTTTTTGATTACTGATTCAATCTGTTTACTAGTAATCAGTCTGTTCAGATTATATCTTCATGATTCAGTCTTGATAGGTTGTATGTTTCCAACAATTTATCCATTTCTTCTATGATGTCCAATATGTTGGCATATTAATTGTTCACAGTAGTCTCCTGTGATCTTTTCTACTTTTGCAATATCAGTTGTAATGACTCTTCTTTCATTTTTGATTTTCAGTCCTTTTTATCATGGTTAATTCTAACTACAGGTTTGTCTATTCTTTTTCTTTTCAAACAACCATCTCTTAGTTTCATTGATCTTTTCTGTTAACTTTTTAGTTTTATTTCATTTATTTCTGCTTTCACCTTTCTTATTTCCTTCCTTCTCCTAACTTTGTGACTGGTTTATTCTTATTTTTTCTCATTTATTGAGGTTTTAACTAAGGTTGTTTATTTGAGAAACTTCCTAATGTCTTAATGTAGGCATTTATTGCTATGAACTTCCCTCTTAGAACTGCTCTTGGTGCATCCCATATGTTTTGGTATATTGTATTTCCACTATTTGTCTCCTTATATTTTTTTATTTCTTCTTTGACACATTGGTTGTTACAATAGCATGTTGTTTAATCTCACATAGTTGTGAATTTCCCATTTTTATTCTTGTAACTGATTATAAGTTTCATACCATTGTCTCTGGAAAATATGTTTGATATAATTTCATTCTTCTTAAATTTATTTAGACCTGTTTTGTGTCCTAACATATGATCTATCCTGGAGAATGTTCCATGGGTGCTTCAGAATAATGTGCATTTTGTTGTTTTGGGATGGCATGTTCTGTATATATGTTTGTTAAGTTCATCTGGTCCAGTGTGCTGTTAAAGGACAGTGTTTCCATATTGATTGTTTTGTCTGAATAGTCTATGCATTGATGAAAGTGGGATGTTGAAGTCCCCTACTCTTATTGCATTGCTGTCTATTTTTCCCTTTAGGTTTATTAATATTGCTGTATATACTTAGGTGCTACCACGTTGGGTGCATAAATATTTACACGTTATATCCTCTTGTTGGACTGACCTCTTTATCATTATGTAATGTCCTTGTCTCTTATTAGTATGTTTTAAAGTCTATTTTGTCTTTTGTGAGTATAGCTACCCAGGCTTTCTTTTGGTTTCCATTTACATGGAATATCTTTTTCTATCCTTTCACTTTCACTCTGTATGTATCCTTACATCTAAACTGAGTCTCTTGTAGGCATCATATGCATGGGTCTTATTATTTTAAATCCATTCAGCCACTCTGTCTTTTGACTGGAGAATTTAGTCCATTTATAATTAAAGTAACTTTAGATAAGTATGTACTTATTGCCATTTTGTTTACTGCTTTCTGGTTGTTTTGTAATTCCTTTGTGCCTTTCTTTTTCCTCTTGCTCTCTTTCTTTCTGATTTGATTTTTTTGGTACTGGTATGCTTTGATTCCTTTTTATTTTTTGTGTATCTACCATAGCTTTTAACTTCGTGGTTACCATGAGGCTTACATAAAACTAATATTTATAATTATCTATTTTAAGTTGCTAATTTGGAAAGCATTTTAAAGTTCTACTTTTTATTTCCCACCATGTTTTACATTTTTGATGTCATAATTTACATCTTTTTATTTTGTATATCCTTTAACAAGTTATTGTATTTTTACATCTTTTATATTTCTGAAATTTTATACTCTCAACATGGACTTTTATAATCAGAAAAAATGGCACATTTTATTTTTATAAACACAACTGTGCAATCATGCACATAGGCTGAAAAGCAACAAAATTGGGATCTTTTTCATCAAATTGTGAACAAACATATAAAGTCATCTATGAGAAAATTCAAGTTATTTCAACCTCAAATTCATAAATAAATATGAATACATAATTCATAAATAAATATGAAAGTCATATTTATTTAGAACTGTATTTATCAAAACCAAAGATACAATTGGTTTAAGTTCTGCTCTCTTACCTACTCTGTAAGAAAATTTTGCTTTAATTCATTATCCTTAGTTATTTTAAAGTAGAAAAGCATATAACATATATTTCCCAAGACAGCAAATCTAATTTGCATTAAAAAAAATCAGGCCTCTACAGCTCTTTTGTCTAAAAGAGCAGCTATATGTTACTATTTAAATGCAAACTTACTTTTTATACAATTTTTTTAATTAACGTATTATTGATATACACTCTTATGAAGGTTTCACATGAAAAACAATGTGGTTACTACACCCATATTATCGAGTTCCCCCAATGCCCTATAAATGCAAACTTATTTAAATGAAATAAAATTTAAAATCCAGTTCCTCGGTTGCACTAGCCACATTTCAAGTGCTTGAAAGACATGCAAATACAGAATATCTCTATCACTACAGAATGTTTCATTGGCCTGTGCTACTCTAGATCTTTCCCCTGGGACCAGTGTCAGGTTCTGGTTCATGACATTTCAGAATTCAAAACATCTGTAAGTAAAACTTTAAAAAGTGATCATGAAAGAGTTTCTAAAAGTTGAAGATGCCTCATGCATGCCTAAAACTTTAAGAATTTCTTCGAAATGTCTCACTCCTTAAAAATGATCTAAAGGTGGTCACATCCAAAGTTGCTTTATTCTAAGTATAAAAACTCTCATTGTGAAGGAAGTCTATTTTATGAACTATAATAAGAAACTAGAAAACATGGAAAAATAAGAATCCATCCCACAGAAACTCCCTAGTTTATACATTTCTTTCTGAGCAGTATAACTGGCCAAGGAAGACTTTCTAATCAAATGAATATCAAAATATATCAATGATATCTAAGAGGATCATTAATGCAATTTCACTATCCAAAGGGGCACATATATGCATCAACCACATACCCCATAAAAATACCCCATAGCCAGAGTATATTAACCAGATTCTGTACATTTACACCCAAGTTTCTTAAGAAATTAATTAGGATGTACTGTTAGGAAGAAGAATCAGGAGTAAAAGAGCAAGCGTTTAAGATACCTAAAGATATTTTCAAATGGAAGTAACACTTTGAAAACCTCAAATTGAGACCAAAATATCAGAAGAGGATGACATGGTAAACTACAAATCTCTCTTTGCTGATGTCAAGCTTTAAAATATATATGATGATACAGAACTTGAAGGGAATGATTAATGTAGGAATTCTAACAAAAGTGAAAAAACTCTAAAGGTTATATTATTTTGGAAAAATATTAGATTGCAAGAAAGAAACAGCCTGGTTATAATGGAAATTATAGTATTTATTGTGTAATGATAAGCAAGTTTTTACTTTTGTTTTACCTCAATTTCCCTTTCTGCTTTTTTTTTTTCAACTGACAAACCCAGGTTGATGACTTATCCAAATGACACATGGATTTTACTTTTAACGTGTTATTTTCGATCTTTGGTCACTCCTAAAATGGTTCAATTAAATATTCCCAGTATTTCCTACTATTAAATAAAGCTTAAAGAAAAAAATGGGAAGGTACTGTGGACTGGTGCAGGGACTCAAGAGCAAGAAGATGGCCATCAGCTTCAATTACAGTGACAGTTCAATTACCCACCATGGCTCCCTTACAAGGGGAGTATTAGCAAAGTTTTGATGGTCCACTGCCTTAAGCATAGTTCCACTTAAGGCAACAGAATAAAATATGTACAAAAAATGAAACTGTACAATAAGGTATGCAGCCTGATAATCTAATCCTCATCCCTAACACAAAGTATTAAGTATCTTAAGTAGCGGTATGTAATTCATGAATGCTTTAGAGACCCTTCATACATGGTAAATCTATAACCATAGACATATTCTAGGTGTTTAACAAATACTCATTAAATCTTAGACACAGATACCTCAAAATTAATACCACATTATAAACTATTTTAGACCTAATTTAATACAGCAAATCTAATACACCTAAGCTAATATATGTATATATAAATTGCCAAATAATCAAAGTGACAACTTTAATAGATTTATTGCTCCCCTTAAACACTGACATAAAAATAAAAATCTGTAATTTTGTACAGAAATTGAGGTAAAACATTGATCAAAACTTACTGCAGAGTAATAAAGAGCAATGCTTACCTAGTTCAATACATGTTATTCCAAGAGACCACACATCTACTTTGGCACCATAATGTAGTTCTCCAAACTTGGCTAAAATTACTTCTGGGGCCATCCTAAAACATAAAATGTCACTTAAAGTTAAAAAAGAAAAGAAAAGTATACTATTCTTTAAAAATGTAATGACCATCTACATGGAGAATACCTGTGTGAATTCCAGATGATATAACTGGACATAAGAATTCTTGTAAAGGGAAATAAATGCATTACAGGTTGTGAGGTAAATATTTACCATTGCATATACAGTGTTAGACTTATTCTCACCATTTGTCATGATCATGTAACAGCGTCCTGGAGGAAAGATTCCCCAGAGCAGGGTTGTATTCTACATCAATTCAAGTTTACAGATTCTAATATTGTATATCCTTTATGCCAGTGATTCTCAAACATTTTCGTTTTAGTATCTTATTACAAAAGTCTAAGTTTTGCTTGAAAGAGGGCATTTTATCACTGGCACTCATTTCCTTGAAGTAAACAAGCTCACTACATTTAGCTGAGAAAATATCTGCCACAATAAGCAACAACGAATAAGCAGTTTATCAGTCTTTTTTGCAAATAGGAGTAATGTTCTGTGATAAAAGTGGCTAGGACAGCCACTCATAACTAAACAAATCATACAATTATTAACTTTATAGGCATCTTGGTTATAAAATGAAATGCTAATTCACATCTTCAGCTAGACTCTAATGTTCTCACTGGTATGCTTCACCTTATACTTCCTTTGTACTTGTTGTTAAGCACAGACAGACATTTAAAACAGTTTCTGACTGCTTAGTAAGATTGTCATCAGGTGTATGTGTGTTCCTCTGTGTAAAAACATGTAAATATGTACACAGTGCTGTGTTTCTAATATACTATATACAAATTAATACATATGTAACTTCCAATTGCCAATAATAGAGGGCTTCTAATGTGTTAAGATGTTGAAGTAAGCTTGGGGAGTCAGTAAGTTCAACAAAGTTAAAAAACTAGTTTTGTTTTTAATGCACAACTTTCTAGCTCCTTTCTAGTATAAAATATTGATCACTGATTTGTAAAGGGAGACCATTAAGAAGAATTATTTCTCCAAAGAACCCTTTTTTTTATACAGGGGAAGAGGATTCTATCTAAACTAGGGTTCTACATAAGAAAGTTTTGGTCATACAGAACAGTAGCCTTCAAACTTTTTATTTTCTTACTTCCAATGAATTTATTTTAAAAATGTATCTGCTTGTACATTTTTGAGTTGGTATCGAAATTTTATAAACTTAGTTGCAAGGGATATAATGCACACATACATATATACATTATTTTGTATATGTGCTTTACAGATATTTACAACTTGGAGCTGAGGACCTAGCTCATTCAATTCATTAGAAACACTGCTGTATAATAACCTAATTAGCAAACCCAGTCTGCATGGTCATACCAACCATTCAAATCCGAATTATTTTCTATCAGGAAATGCCAAACTTCATTTTTCAATGTAAATAACATGTTAATGTGTCCTCATGGCAATTGTCCCAGTTATAAATGAAGTAATTTATGATCTACTAGAAAAGAAGATGGGAGGGAAGATAATTGGGGAAAAGAAAGAGCAAGGAGTAAAAGGAAGTGAAGAGAGATGACTGTGAAGCCAGAAGGCCCTTGCCAAAACTTTGTGTCCTAACTCTTCAATATTTCTGATGCTATATATTCTAGATGTATGTATTCTCAAGTTGTCCCTCTGGTAATGGTTTGAGTCTTTTAATCCTCAGAACAATGCATCATTCTACTATTCAGGATGGGTGAGAAGCCTTTCTTTAACAAAGTGGGAGTTGGGAGATTTGAAAGGTAAGTGGAAAAGAAGATGCAATAGACCTAAGACACCTCTCAACATATACAGAGAGAAAACACCTATGGAAGTTGAAGATGTGGAAAATTATTCCCTTCAGACTTGCTGACATTAATATGGAATTATTTATGAATAAAATTAGATGATGTCTAGAATTCACTTCAAATAACTGGAGGTGGAGGGAGGGCAAGAGGAGCAAGTACATAGGACAGCTGGGCCCTGGGGTAGTGCTGTTAGGCTGAGCTGACCACTATGTGAGCCTTCCTTATATTTTTGCCTATTTCCCTGTATACTTGAAATTCTCCATAATAAAAATTTTTTTAAAAATCGTAATTAGCTACCAGTCTTCAGATACTCTTATTCAGAGATACTGACACACAGTAAGTATAAATCTAAAGAATATTTCCACTTAGCACTTCTATCTTCTCCATTCTTAAATATTTAAATGTTTTCCCTCCTATACCCAATACATGATGTAGATGATAACAGGAAAGAAACATTGGGGGAACAAATGAAACAATAGGAGATACAAGGGCAGCACTCCAAATCTATATCTGAAACTAACTATAGTGCTTAGAGTAATGTCTAAAGCAGCACTGTATTTCCAAGAAAAAAGATAAAGCATCTGAAAAAAGTACAACCACACACTGCCTATTTCAATTATGAGGATCAATACCAGACAGGACTAGTCTTACCAATACGGCGTTCCCACAAAAGAACTGGCACGAGAGGTCATGGAAGCCAATCCAAAGTCAGCAAGTTTCACCCGGCCTTGTTCTGTCAGAAGGATATTTGCTGCTTTGATATCTCTGGGTTTAAAGAACACAGAAAATTATTTGTCTTTCCTTCATAAGATTATACTGAAAATGATAAAAATCATATAACATTTTATAAAACACAGAAGGAGAAATCAGAATAATTAAGGCCTTTGATAATCTCTCAGTTGAGATAATGAGAATTAAGATCCAAATTACGAAGTGAGATACACAGAATTCCTGTAAGTATATAGTAAAAATTTTCTAAAAGAGAAGATAAAATAGCAGTAGAAACAGAAGAAAAAATTAGGTAATTAATAGCACATACTCTGTATTTGAGTTCCTGTTCACTGGTACAAATAATGGTTTTAAAAATTCAGCTGAACATTCTTACGTAACTGTAAGATTTCTGAGTATACCCTTAACATTAAAATGGTAAAAAAAAGAACCTCATGCCCTAAATTTGTTTTTTTTAAATTACTCATATCATTCCAAACTTTAGCAGAGTTCTCCTACCTAAATATGAAATGAAAACTGAAACACATGGATAAGGTAATATCAATGATCCCAAATTTAATTTTAAGCTCTTCTCTAAATCAGTAATGTACATGTGAACTAAGAAAATTATAATGGGATTGTATGCCCAATGGGTACCATACATTCAAAAAGAAATAAATTTCTAAGCACTTGTCAATTCATACTACATAGTATTATAATGGATATAATAGTAAGTCAATCTATTTTCTTCCATTTGATTTTTTTAACAAATGGATAGGTTCTTTGAAGTTGAGAAGACCTTAGATTTTACTTCCAAATCTTCCATTCTCTTATTTACTATGCATGTGTATTTCTCTTGGTCCTTAGTATTCTCATCTAAAAACCTGATAACCCATTAATTTGCAACGACTCTACTATATAAGTTTACTATGTATTGTCTGGTTCACATAGATAATTTTAAAAATGCTAGCTTCCTTCTAAAAACAGGGAAAACCAATACCAGTGCTAAAAATGTAGTTTGTGATGGTTTAATCTTTAAATTACTATCCACTATCAAGGATTATCTCAAAAGCATAGAGTCTTAAGTAGCTTTTACTTGTCTCTGTCATGGAATCAAATCTGGCATTATGAGTCACCAGGAGGACGAAAGATCTAGGTTAGTTCTAGTCTAATCTATCTTGCTTGTAAGCTTTGGGAAGTTAGTCACAAATTGGGGCATCAGTTTCTTCATCTGTAAAATGAAAAAAGTAAGAATACATCATCCCTATCGTCTTTTCCACTTCACAAATTAAATTATTCTATAATTAAATTTCTATCACAAATCTATAAAGTGCACATACTTCAGACAGCCTGGCAGCATGTGTAGAAAAAGATAAAAATTATCCTCAACAAAGAGATCAAATAAATTAGTATATTATTTTTAAGACATGGATAACCTAAAAAAAATATGAGTTTGTAAAACTCCAGAATACTTCTATTTACCTAAAACAAATAAAGCATTCAGGATCAATAAATTCTAGGTCTGATAAACTCAATAAGCCATTTGCTTATTGATAAGTGATAATTTTTAAAGTTCTTACCTATGGATCATGTTATGAGCATGTAAGTAGGTTAATCCCTGGAGAGCACCATGTGTAATTGCTGCTATTTCCATTTCTCGTAATGGCTTTTTGTGAACTTAAAATAAGAATTCATTTGAAAATAATTATTCTATAGAACATTTCTATTTAAAAATATATATACACATATCTAATATATGGGGAAATTTTTAAAGACTAACATTTAGCAAGAAGGAACCTTTAAGGTTTTTTAGGCAATTTAACTTTATAACAAGTGTGCAGTTGTGCCTATTTGTTATAGTTCACAGGCAATTTTCCTCAAAGTTAACAAACAACATTTAACAAATATTTCATGATTATAAAAACAATAAAATAGAAGCTTTCCCTTTTTATATTTCTACATACCTTCATTCTGAACAGAAGGAACAAATCAAGTTTAATGATAAAGAATGCAGAAAAATGCCTGTTAAATCATAATGAAAGAAAATTCTTCTGTATGCTAAAACATAATATTTAATGACAGTGCACACCACGCTGAGACTCTAGAAAAGACAAAGGTTTTCACTCTTCCTGAAAAGTTTTAACATTATGAAAAAAATCTCTTACTGAACGAATTCTCATTTTATTATACTAATACTTTTCTTTTCTTAATAAATAAAGGAAACTTACTTTTCAGAAAATCTGAAGCAGATCCTATACAATATTCCATTACAAGCTACATGGGAAAAAAATGATAAAAACATTAAAATATACTATTAAAATAAAAAGATTCTATATGAGATAAAACAAATTCACCAAGGAGATCGAGAAGATACTTTGAAGTGAAACAAACTCTAGTTATCAATTACCTTTAGTTACACATTTTGTGAACTTGTTAAATGCATACATGAAGTTAAGCTAATGCTACATTAATCTTTTATAATGCCAACATAGAATTGCTTGTAGATATGTGTTTCATATAATTACTAACTAAAGCTATAAAGGAATATACATATTCTATTAATATTAACCTATAGTAGCAATACTGGTATTGTTAGGAAGCAGAAAATTATCCTCTGGTACTATATATACAAAGTTTAGGTTACAGTTTAAATCTTTCCTATAAAGCCAACACAGAGCACCTCTTATGTGCAAGGTATTTTATATATATTAACTAATTTAATCCTCACAACCACATTTGGAAGTAGACCCTATTATCATCCTTGTTTTACAGATGGAGAAACCTGAAAGACAGAAAGGCAGTACCCTCTTGGCCACTGTTTTTTCTTTAACCACAGCCTCAAATTTAGGAGTACCATCACCACTAAATTAAATCAAACATTACAAATCTAAATCTAAGTTCAGTATATTAAAATGATAATCAGCTATAGCTTATTAAAAATAAAAGGTCATTCCTGTTGAAAGAAAATTTAGCCTTCCTCTTAAAAGACATAATTACTATGCCTATACTGTTGTAAAATTACTACCTTATCTTAGTTTTAACAATGGGGCAAAATTAATTTCCATTTTCTGCAATAAAATGTCTCAATTTTCTACCTTTAGTATCATTCAGCCAAAGCATCACAATCACTTCAGATTTCTTCAGGATTCACCACCAATATTCCACACAAGATCCTTGTGGTTAAATAGTTTACATTTATGTCAAAAATATATGCTGATTTTCATCCTTGAGTGATAGGATTGTTCTCAACCTTCAAATGTTTGATAAAGCATTTGAAGAATGATACTACTAACATATATCAGAACATTTTCCCATGCACGTAATGATCAGGTGAATCTCTGGAGTAAACTGGCAAAAGTTCTAGTATCTCTTACTGCCCAAGAGTTCCAGGAAAAGCTGCTCCTCCTTTCTCAGTATGAATTAACATTTCAAGGGGTTTGTGCATGGCTTTACACACCTATTTTGAGACATTTTGGAATTAATTATAAACTAAACCTGCTAAAATTACAGCAAGGGGAGAGCAGATACCTACCCATGCTGTGTGCTCATGTAAATAGCAGCCTTTGTATTCTACAATGTTGGGATGTTTTAATATTCGTAGAAACCTGATTTCCTTAATAATACCCTGCCATCTCTGTGGGGAGAAAAAAAGAATAAAGGAAATAATTAGGAACAGTTGCTTTTCCTTAGAAAGCTATACAAGTAAAAAAGTAATGATTAGATTAAAATGTTAACAAAAACATACAATTTTGTTTCATTTGTAATATTTAAATGTCAAACTAATACATTTTAAAGAACTTACATCCATATAGTTTACAACTCAATTACATAAAATTCATTCCAGGAAGGACATATTTTTATTTTCATAAAATTTATTATCAATGAGTCTTATTAAAATTTTACAACCACACACCAAGCCTGTAGAACACTATATACTATATTTAGTGGTTTTTCTTCAAAAGTTCAACCTCTCCCTTCTTTTGTGCAGCTTTATTGTTGCAAAATTTACATACCTTAAAGTTCAACTGTTGTGTTTTTGGCTTATATTGTCTACCAAATGTTAAGTTTTTTCTGCTGTTTAAACTCAAATCAAGTAATTACCTAAATTCCTTGCACATATTCTAAAATGCTAGTGAACACTTAGGTTATAGCAGAGGGAAGTTCACAGAAAAACCAAGCAGCATGAAAACATTTTCCTACAGGATTTTATGAAGAGCCTTCCCATTGATGCCTACTAGTAAATAAAAGATAAACCTTCAGCAATTAAAGCTACTCTATGACAACTTCAGAAACTTAGGCTATATCCTAACTATAGTTACTTCTAAGAAGCAATCAGGGAACTCTGAAAATACAGGTACTTGGGCCCATGCCCAGAGACTCTAGAAGCTTAGTAGATGTAGGATGGGAACTTGGAATCTGTTTTCTGTTCTTGTTTCAGTTTTTCCAAGCTTTACCACTCACTTGTATCATATTTCTAAAGGTAGGGGAACTAGAATACAGAACTTTAAGAAATGTTTTGTACTAGAATTTAAGATCCTATATCTCCTATGTTATTTCATAAGCCCTCAACAAAATAGAGCAGAAGATATTCACAGTGTAAAGTGTGTAAGCTGGAAGATGCTAAGTTTAGAAAGTGTTTTATGGGCTTTACATTTCAAATTTGAATGCTCTGGGAGGCAAACTCTCAAAACAAAACAAAACAAAGCTAAAACCTGTATTCTTCAATGTAAAAAACACTTATTACATTATTAATATTTTATTACAATATTAGATGAGAGAAGATGCTGCCCTAGGTGAAACTTTTTGTTCTAGGTGTGACTAATTAAACAGACTTCAACACAAGTTGGCTAGGAAAGCTAGTTTTAAAGTTATACTATGGAATGGCAAATAAAATTACAGTAAACTTGTAAAAATTGAATTTTTTAAGGGGTTTTAGAAATTATTAAGAGTTTTTTTAGATATCAACATAATGGAACAGTGATCAATCACAACAGTGTTATTATGCCCATAAGTGTATCACAAAAAACAAGATTTACCATAAAATCGGGATTCCAGAAATATACAAAACCAAAACCTTTAAAAATTAAAGACTGATCCAGCAATTCTACCTCTGGGCATGTACCCTGAAGTATTAAAAGCAGGGACTCAAAGAAATATTTGTGTACCTATACTCATAGCAGCATTATTCAAAATAACCAAGGGGTAGAAACAACCGAGTGTTCATTTACAGATGATGGATGGACAAAATGTGGTGTTTTTACACAGACACACACACACGCAGTCACAAACACACACAACATGGATGAACTGCATGTTGTGCAGATGGATGTGGTGTTGGTCGCACAGCAATGTGAATGTCCTTAAGGCCACTGAACTTACACTTCAAGTGATTAAGATGGTAAATTTGTTCTGTGTACTTAACCACAATAAAAAATAATTAAATTTTTGAAGAATTAAAGAAACAGATAACATTTAGGAAGTAGACATTTTATAAACTTATGCAATTAAGAACTAATCAGAATACTGAAGAACAAAGTACATGCAATACAGTATCAATAATTTTATTTTTCAGATTATTACCCACTGCCTTATTTTTCAGACTAGATATATGCTGCCTGATGATTATTTGAAACAGCCATTAGATAATTTCTCTACCATTAAAAATTAATATCCAGTATACTTACTGTCAAATGTACCTTATTCTAGTTTACTTTCTTAGACATGATAATCCCTCTATTATAGAATAAACTTCTAAACAACAATTTAAAAAATTAAACTCGTGTCAGCAGCACTTATCTAAAACAATTAAAAGTAAGGGACACAGTTGCGAGGTTTCTGGTATGTCAGGAATGTTGTTTACGGCTCTAGGTACAATTTAAATGGGCACATTGAGTCTGTGGAAGAAAATTCACTGAGATATACACTTAATATTTGTATATTTTTCAACATTTAAAAAAAAATTTCTCACCTATCCCCAATTCAAAACGGTATGGCTTTCTTTAACATGCCAATACAAACATACATATTTCACCTACCTTTGCAGACCATATTCCAGTATAAGATAATTTCTTGATAGCTACCACTTCATTGTTGCGCACATCTTGTGCCTAAAAAAGACATAAGAGCATTGTAAAAATTATCAGATTAAATCTGGGAAATCATTTCTCTGAGAATAAAAGCATTTATAAACTACCATGTCAAAAAAGATATCAAAACTGCTTTTAAAGAACATTTAAAAAAATAACTAAATAGCAAAAAACATCAAATTATCAAGGAGCTGGTACTTTAGAAATAAAAATAATGAATGTTTATCTTTGAATGAGCTAGTTGAGAGGAAAAATATAGAAATTTGAATAGAACTGTAAACAAACAAAAAAAATGACTAGTACATACAAGTCTATGCTATGCCTGTAAACTTCAAAATTTCAATGAAATGGACAATTCTCTAGGAAAGAACTACTAAAATTGATCTAGAGAAGAAAATTTGAGTAAAACAGTGGTGGCAGACTGAAAAGAATACTAATCATCTTTAAAATAGTTGTGAGTGGAAGAGTTTCACCAGGGAACTCCCCAGGATAAAAAGGGAGAAAAAAGGAAAGCTACCCCATTAATTTTATGGAGGCAGTCTAACCCAGCAACTAAACCCTCACCAGCAGCACAAAATAGAAACTTAGGTACCAATTTGACTTATAAATTTAGACAAGGGAACTCAAAATAAAATTTTAAGACCAAATATTACAGGGCATTAAAACAATATTTCACTTGAATAAAATACATTACCAAAGAAATGCAAAATTTTGATACAGGAAAACATTTCAGAATTTGCCATATTTTTTAACAAATCAAAGGGGAAAAACATATATGTTCAATAAATGCTGAAAATGCAGAAAAGGCCCAGCTCCAAATGTATTCAATGCAGGGAAGACCAAACTCTTAGGAAACCCACATGGGAAAGTAAATCCTCAACATGATAAATCATGTCTATTGTAAATAACTATTAACTAGAATTAAGACAAGACAGCTAAAATGCTACCGCAATTACTATTTACCATTGTTCTGGAAATTTTGATAAAAAAATAAAAGCATAACAGAAACATAACTAAAAAGTTTACTGTTTAGAAACTAAGAGCCAAATTCTCATTATGTGTTTAAGAAAAAGGTTATATATAAAGAAGGCACAAGAGGATAGCTGCAAAATATTTCAAATGAGTTCAGTAAAAAGAGTTAATCATCTCTAGTCATCTGTGGAAGAATTCATCTTCAATTCAGTCTTTAATGAATTCCCAAAGACAAAATCTTTTAAATTTAAAATTAGATTATGGTGATAGCTACAAAATTCTAACTTACTAAAAATCTATGCAATGCACACTTAAAATTGGTGAACTTAGAGTATGGAATTTAAATCTCAAAAAAACTGTTAAAAAATTAGACAAGCACATATATATATATATGCGTGTGTGTATATATATATATATATATATATATATATATACATATACATATATATTCTTTTAAGTGGGTCCTGGGAACAACTAATGGCATTCCAATTTCGATTACTGGCAGACTGGTTAATGAAAACGTGCACCACTTACCATAATGGGTGAAGTGGATCTATCTGCATAAGATCTTGCATATGAATTTATTTTTCCAAAATGTTCTCTACTCATCTATTTGTGAGCCCCTTGATTTTAGTCAATAGCTATATTCTTTTCTAACAGTTTTAATGAGATACAATTTACATACCACACATTTCGCCCATTTGAATGTGTGTAATTCAATAGCTTTCAGTACACTGACAGATACATGGCAATACTGATTGATATGACAGATACATGCAATTTACTGATAACTACAATTTTAGAACGTTCATTACCTCAAAAAGAAACTCCAAATTGTTTCATTTAAAAATGATTAAAATGGTAAATTTTATATTATGTGTATCTTATCTCAATTTTTTTCCCAATTAAAAAAAAAAAGAAACAAAACCCCACACCCTTTAGCTATCACTCTCCTATCCCTTTTCCTCACCCTTTCAGCCCTAAGGAACAACTAATCTACTTTCTGTGTCTCTGGAGATTTGCCCATTCTGTACACTTTGGAACCATACAATATACAGTCTTTTGTGACTGGCTTCTTTCACTTGGTATAATTTTTCAAGACTTGTGACCAGTGAATGTTGAGCATCTTTTCATGAGCTTTTTGGCCATTTGTACATCTTTGGAGAAATGTCAATTCAGATTCTTTGCACATTTAAAAATTTGGTTGCCTTTTTATTATTGAGTTGTAAGAGTTCTTTATATATTCTAGACACAAGTCCTTTAGCAGACATATGATTTCAAATAATTTCTCCTATTTTGTTGGTTGCCTTTGCACTGTTTTGAAGCATAGAAGTTTAACATTTTGATCAAATCCAATACCTATGTTTTTCTTTTTGTTCATGCTTTTATTGTCATTTCTGAGAATCTTTTGACAAAACCAAGGTCATGCAGTTTTACCCTAAGAGTTTTATAGTTGTAACTGTTATATTTAGGTCTTTGATACATTTTAATGTTCATATATGGTAAGAGGTAAGGGTCCAGTTTCATTGTTTTGCTAAAGAGCTACCTTTCTAATTAGCACAAGATAAAGTTCAAAAGTGGGTATACTGAATGCAGTGTAGTATCCTGGAGTAGATTCCAGAACAGAAAAGAGCATAAAGACTGGGAAAATCTGAATAAAGTATGTAGCTTAGTTAATAGTATCAATGTATCAATGTTGATTTCTTAGTTTTGATAAAGGTGCTGTGGTTATGAAACTTGTAAACTTTAAAGGATTTGGGTGAAGATTATAGGGTAAAACTCTTTACTATTATTGCAAAATCTGCAAATCTAGTATTACTTTAAAACAGTATGTTAAAGTCACGGTAATTTATTAAAATCCAAACTCATTAGATTACATTAAAATTAAATCAGATTAAGATGAGATTACTTTTGCCTATCACACACACACACACAAAAAAAAAACCCACAGAAAAATATTTAATGTCCACAGTCATGTTTCTCTCTCCCTTCAGGATTACAAATTGTGCTTACTCATCATGTTTTATTCATCTCCTCTAATCTGGAACAATTTGCTCAACCCTTCCTTGACTTTTACAAGACTGGCAGTTGTTGAGACTACATAGCAGTACTTACCTTACTAAATTTGTGTTTGTCTGAAGCTTCTTCAAGATTAGATTCTGGTTACATATCTCTGGCTGAAATACTACATGAATTATATTGTGTCCTTTTCAGGGTATCATATCTGGACACATACAATGTCTGTTCATCACTGGTTACTAATTCTCATCACCCACTCAAGGTATTTGACTGTTTCTTTCCAATGTATACAGTTATAACCCCTGTTTCCTACTTTGTATCTAACAAGCAATCCGTGGAGAGATACTTTTAAACTATATAAATATCCTGCTCATCAAACTTTCCCCCTAGGCTTAGCAACCACTGAAGATTCTACCCAAAACAATCTTTGCAATGATTGCTGCAATCTTCAAAATGCTGGTTTTTCCCAACTCTACCATTCCCTTCACATGTATCACTCAGCATTCTATTATAAAGAAAAGCCCTCCCTTTCCAACTATCTATCCATCCTTCATCTATCATGGAAATTAGGAATTCCTATTTTATTCAATGGGTTATAATCAATAGATGTTTATGTTGATGCTCAAATTGTTCCAGATCTGGCCAGTGGGAGCACCTTCAAGCTGCTTCTAGCATCCTCTTGAAAGGGCCCCCCTTTTTTTTAAAGCTCTTTTTAACCTTCTGGTACAAGATATTCTAGAGCTTATCTTTAATGATCCCTGTCCCCACAATAGAATGAACCATTACTCCAAGAGCTCTTGATCCATGTAGTGAGGAATTCAAGATCTGAGTGCTAAGTGTGCTTGTTGTTACTGGGATATCAATGCAACTAGAATCTTACAGAAGAGAGAGCTAGGAAATATATATGTCATATAATTAGTTCATATTAATGCCACAAATTCCTATCCAATACCTATCTAGTCCCACATGGTTCTTCCTTACTTTTGCCAATTTCCTATTTCTATCATTCTTTCAGTTAGGATCTGACTCCAAATGACATCAAAATTACTCACTGCTCAATCTTTAAACACACAATTTCAGAACTGTCATACCCATACCAATATGAAACAAATTTACTGAGAAGAGTTCAAGATTTGTTTGCAGTTTCCTCTTCCCAAGGAGACAGAGGGTATAAAGTTAAAATACTGTGTATGAAAGTTACTCGTATTAGTTTTGGTTTTTACTCTAATGTGGTTATAGCCCAAATACAGTTGGATTCATTGTTCCTGCTTGCCTTTTCATGACTCCCCCATACATAATGACTTAATTTTAACTTTTAACTATATATTTATTATCAAAAGAGGTAAAACAAGTTATCATTCTGTCCTCTATCTACTTCTTTCTAGTCCCCACACTATCACCATTCTGTATCTTGAATAGTTGTTGTATGGTATATAACTTGTCTAATTTCATTGAAGTATACATTTAATATATCTGTATTTACTGTATATAAATTATACTTAATAAAGTAAGTCAATTTAAAAGTACTACTGACACACATTGAAGGGCTACATGACAGGGATCTTTTCAACAGGGTTCTCTTATTGGGCCCATTTCTAAGAGTCTGTATATTTTTTCCTTTATTATTCTATATTTCTCCACATTAGTATTAAGGAGAACAACAGGAGAAGTGTACATTCAGACAAAACTGTAACACAGAAAAAAGGCTGTTTATGAAATACCTGTTTTCTGAGT